>NW_010538485.1:345-17444 GCF_000687285.1 Phaethon lepturus
AACAAATGTTTGGCAAGATTGTACATATATTTGTCGTTGAACTTTAAAAAGTTGTAAGTTAGGTCCTATTTCTCCTGTTTTACAAATTTCATCCCATAGCACAAACTCCTAATGATTTTAAAAAGGCAGAATCCAGACCGAACAGAAAAAAAACTAAAACAAAAAAGGGGTTGGAAAGGAGGCAAACAGTAGGATACGCACTGGCAGCTCTTTAAACAAAATGTTTTCATAGAAATTGATCTTTTTATTTCAGAAGCAGTTAGCTTGACAGTGTATCTGTGTTGAAAATGACCCAGATACATTTCATGCATCCTTAGTGAATCAACCCAGAAGATAATAGGTAAGGGGCAGAAGCTTGGCAAGAAGCCTTATAGATTTTCTAAGTCATTACCAGACAGAACTGGTAGTGAATCCTAAGGAATATTACTTCGCAGTAAATTTTCTATTCCTGCCCTTCCAGGAGTTAAAATCAAATGTGCCCTGAAAAAGATTATGGACATATTATGAATTCTGAATTTTTTTGAGCAGTTGGACTCCAACAGTGGGTTCTTGGACCCCAGGGACCTAGAAAACCTATCACCTTTGGGCATGTGTGGTCTGGTGGGGGTGCAGGTATGCACCTGAACAAACGTGGCGCTCCTAGAGAGACAGCACGACTGTATAGCTGTTAGATGAGTGAATGAAATCCAAAGTGAAAAATGTAAAATAGACATATGGAAAGAGTACTGAGGTTGAAAAGATTTACATTTTTCTAGATTTGAAGGAAGAACATAGGAACCAAAAAAAAATGTTACGTATGAGTAGTTTCGTCAGTAATCTTATGCTAAAGCTGAAAAGCAGCGATCTATGCATAGGTAACTCACAGGCCAAAGGAAAAGGTAGAAAAAAAAGACTCTCAACCCATGTATTTATCTACCATTATACAGCCTTGATGAAAGGCAGTTGGAAATGATAAGAAGGGGAAAAAATAGGAGAAAAATACTGGTGCCTTGATAAGAAGAGGACTGCAAGAAACCAGGATTTCATTCTGCAGTATTTCAAGGCATTTTTACATAGCAAATGACTGTTAAGATAATCAGATACATTTCTAGTCTGTAGTTCTGAATTAGCTAAATTAGCTAAAATTGCCTAGTTTTGCTCCTGCCTCTCTGTTTGGCACATGTGCTCCTGCAAACTCTTTAACGGAACACACGATAGGACAAATTTGCCAAAATGAAGTGAAGAGCATCTGCAAGCTAAACTATTTGTAGAGGGTTGCTAAATCTTAGGCTGAAGATGAGCAGCAGAAAAAAATATTAAAAGAAAGAACTTCATAACCTATTGTACTAAAAATACAACAACCAGGAATAATTTTTCTATCAGGTCAGAACAGAAACACAGAAAGTAAAAAGTTTTTTCGTCATTATGTTGGCTGAAGCAATGTGGCATTTTACTTTACTTATTTGTGCTTGTGCCTAATCAGGATGAAAGACTATAAACAGATTAAAGAGGATTTTGACTGGCAAATTCTGAGAGATTATTTTTCAGGTGTTTTTAAGTGTGTTTCAATTACTTCACTATCAGTATACACAATTCTTCCTGTTAAAAGTTCTGGAGATGGAAGAGGTCATCCTTTCTACACTACAGGTTTTCAGTCCTGATGCAAAGCCCATTGAACAAACTGGAATATTACATCAGGTTTCAGTTTAGGTGATGCCAGTATAAACATATCTATATATATTTATTTAATTAGTGCAAATTCACTGTTTATTATCCAAATGAATAAATTGGTGCACACTGTAGCAGATTCTTTGCAGCCACTGAAAATCATTTTATTCATAGCACAGCAAACTGTTCCTTAGAGTGATGTCAATAAATGCTATGGTAACTATCACACAGGCAGCAGTTTTTTACCAGGTTGGGTAATAATAATGATATTTTATTAAGAAGCGCAGTTGAAGTATGCAGAGAGTACACATTTTGCTCAGGTGCACAGAGTGAATCACATCAAATCTGAGTACAAGTCACAAATCTTCTACCCCATAAATGGTCAAATAGCTGTGCCAAATAGAAAGGTAATGTTCTGTACTTTGCAGCAGTGACCTGTGCTAGGATCATTAAGATAAAGAAGACATTAATATTAAAGAAACTTAAAGCATAAAAATAACATGAAGTTTGCATATTTACTGTTTACTATCCATGCAGTTGAATAATAATTACGATTTTAAGATGCATAGAATACATGGGAAAACTTAAAAGTCTTTCAAAAAGAAAGACAATAAAGTAAGTTTGAATAATTAGACAACAGATACTGTAATGTAAGCTCCAGCAGAGAGTTTGGTGCAGCCATTAAATCAGACAAAAGACTCCAGGCATTGTTTTCCTTCTCAACTCTAGCAGTGGCTCTCTACCTCCGACCTTTATAACTCAAATTTACCTTTTCGTGAGCCGCTTTTGAGACACGTGGAAGAGAAGCATTGAGTTCAATGTATTAATGATGATGTAAACAAAACTCCATAAAAGGTGCTTTCTGAGAACAAACAAAAGTGAAGCAACCTATTGAACACTTCCAAATGCAAACAGCATTTCCCTCTTCATCACCAAGATTCTTCTTAGTTTGCCTGGATGGTATGAAACCCTTTCTCACTGCATTAAAGGTACTTGCAGGTATCCATTTCTTTCTACCTTGGCCTGGTGCCAATTGCTCAAAGTTGGTGAAGAGGTGGAAGTAAGACAAAGGCTTCCTAATTTTGCATGAAAAAGACCCCACAGATAATTTTTTAAAAGATTTCTTCCTGTCATCTATCAGCTTGTCTTGTGTATCTCTAGCTAAAAGCTTGTTTGAGCTTTATGTGATATACTTTACCCACCTATGCTATCTGAAGAAGTTGTCTGACATCTTTCAAAGGTTCCTTTATTATTATTATATTTTTTACTGTACAAGGAATTCAGTTCAACTAGTTACATTTAAAAAGAACTAGGACAATGCAGCTTCTTTTGTAAAAGGAAAATATGCAGGGAATCCAGAGGTGTGCTAATAGTGCTTCACATTAAGAATATTTTCCGTAACAGAAAATAGAAAAGAAAAAGCACTTGTATGCCAGCTAGGCAGAGATTTTAAATGTGATAACACTTCTATTGCACTGTGCAGTTCTAGCATGCAGTTACAAGTACCCAAATACAGTAGAAGAACATTCTTCAAGTCTAGCTGGGGCTAAAGCATCCATTAAAAACTTTAAAATCACCTATCATGAATATAAATGGCCTTGCTCTTCATGTACTGTGGAAAAATACATACGTCATTAAACTAAAATGGGTGAAGTCAGGTAAATTTTCAGCACAGGGATTATGGAGGTGAAATGCTTGAAGGATTTAACTCTATAATGCCAAATGAAATTATTTACATAGCTGTCTATGTTTGAAAGATCCTTGTGCCATATTCTCTTTTTAAAATACACAAGTGTGAATCTCCAACTTTGAAGAACCCTAGAAAAGGCCAAGTATGAGTGAGGAGGAACTGCTTGTAAATTTCCAAACAAAAACAGTGACTAAATACAAATATTTCTGTTTTATCTTGTGTGCAAGTTAGCTTTTATTTTTCAATTCTTTATTTATTTAAATCACAAAAAAAGTTCTCTCAGATCATGAACGTTGCATAATTACTGTGAACCACAGATATAAGAAAATGTAGTTTAAATATTAGCAACATCTCAGTCATTCTCCAAAGGTCTTCCCTTGTCTGAAGCACTTGAGTGAAAACTGCTGGTCATAGGCAAAGGCAACTGTGTCATACTAAATCACTGAGAAACTATGTAGTTAAAAAAACCCACTACATGGCTATTTTTTCTGACACTTTTTTGACCTGGAATTGCAATTTACAGTAACACATTAAATATTGTCACATTTTTGTAAGTTCCATGGTGCATTCTTTCTGTACACCATATTTTCTCTGGTCTTCATCGCTATTAAAGACTAGCCACTGTAATGAAAGATTATGATATTTAGCTGCTTCCTGACAGCATACCGGAGGGATGAAATATGAGGTTTTCAGATCCTGTTAACCCATTCAACTGAAGCTACACTGTTGGTCTGACTTGCTGGCCATCAGGGATAGTGACACATTCAGCATCCTTTTAAGAAAAGAGAGAGGAATGTAGAGAGGAAGCCTTGAATGATGTATTGCTCAAAACATTCTTCACATATTCCAAACAAAACTTCTTATTAATAAATCTTCAAATCATTTGATCAAGGGAAAGTCATTACTGTAATGTTGCCCTACTTTCCTGTTATCTACGTCTTCTTCTTTGATGGCATGTTCATTTCTTCCTCTATCCTCTAGTTCCCTTGGTTTCTTCACTATCAACTTCTTGTCTTTCAGACCCATAGACACTATTAAACACATAGGCAAATTTATTCAAGCCACAGAATTTCATTCAATTGCCACTTAGTAACTACATCTATAACTGTGTCTTATTATGCTCTGCATTTTGGAAAGGACCCCGTCACTAACAAACTGTGGATGCATCTCTTCCCTTCATATTTTAGCCAACAGTCTTTCTTTACTATATTTATGAGCTTTAGTACACCCAGTATGTTCTCTATTTTATCCCATTTATACCAATAAATATATTTTTTCTACCATATTTAAGTTATGTATATTTCTTATTAAGCTAAACAAGGATTTGGTCTTGTCAGGGTGTTTCCCTAGCCTTCAAATAATTGGCAAGTATTTTCCCACAGTTCCATTTTTCAGTTCTTTGTAAATGTTGATGTTAGGGCTCTATGTAGGGTTCTGGCAGCAGTTTCACAAAAAATGCCGCTCTATATCTACTGATTACTACCCTGTTTACGTATTTCAGGAAGTTAGTGGCGTTGTTGTTAGGATGGAAGTGTATGTTTATTTTGAATTCCTGGAAGCAGCGGTAAAGATAGCAAATTCATAGCACATACATGAACAAGTCAATAGGTCTATTAGAAACGAGCATTTACAGCCCAGACTTCATTTTGAATACTTCTCTCCAGCGATGCTTAATGAGGATATTGCACCTGACCAATTCTGCTTCTCATCATGCCATCTTTTGTAGAAGTTTGTGACATCTCAGTACTGATACCCCTGTTGTCACCTGACCCTGATTTTTATGATCCCTGTTTATCAGCATCTAACAGCAGCCCAGAATGAGAACCAGTTATGAATAAAGCAAACTCCTCAGCTCTGCTCATGCACCAACAGATTGTAGAGGTGAAGAAAGAGCATAGATATTAAAAGGTGGTGGAAAAAAACCATCACAAATCTTCAAACATTTCTGATAGCCTAAGCAGGCATGAGGAATGGCATTTTGATCACTTCTTAAAGAACAACCATAGGTTGTCAGTATTAATTCCTCTAAATTCAGATCACCTGCACAAAATTATTAGGAAAGATTTCTGGATTTATGCAGCTGTAACATAAGAGAAGCTGCTCAGAAAATCTAGCCATTCATTTTTAAAGATAAAGTTTGACAAAGTAAAACCACCTGTGATATCTTATCAATGTTGTTATCTATGCTTTAGTAATTGTCAAGATGTCAGAAACTATGTTAAACATAGTCACACAGAAGCTTGTACAAAATATTTTGACTGGTAAATCAACACTTTGGAAATATTTTTTGTGTGAAGCTTTAGCTTCCTTGCTCTTAACTGGAAATAAAAGCAGGAACTATGAGATGCTCTCACACAAGAAAATGTCTTCAGACCAAATAGGAAGAGAAGAACGTATCCCAGTGCTTCTCCTCTTACTACTCTGAGAGAAGAGCATTCAGTCAGAAGTTTCTTGCTTCTTGTATTTCTTTTGTGTCAAGCTGAGCAGCGACCTTGGATGGCATGCTGCTTGGTACCAACCAGCCAGGAATTTCTAATTACCCTTTCCTATCACCAGAGTTATTCACCAGACTCCTAGCCTTCCGCATCCCTTTCTGTCTGCCTCTGCGTGCAGACATCCCCACTAGCTGCTTCCAGTTGGCAGGAGTGCTCACCCCAAAGATACCAGCTGCACAGGGTTATCTGTTATCTATCTCCTAAATGTCGCTAATGCAAGATGCTCTGCCTGCTATTTGTTTTCTCTGTAAGTGCACTTGAGCAGCAGCATCTTACAGTCCAGGTTGTCATTACAGAGCTTAGTACTGGAGAGCTTTAAGAACAAATCTGAATAATACACTATTATAGAAAATACACAGAAAACCTACTTAGGCCAAGATTAAGATATACTGGGTATTATGTAGGATTGTGTCTGTAGCTGCTAGGGATTAATATGCAAAATTTACTGTAGAATTTTTTGTTAAAAAATTGGACAATTTTTTGCTCTTTCTATACTAAGTGCTGTAGGAATAAAATCAAGTAACTAATTGCCTAGGGATAGGACAAAATAGTTGAAAGATAGGGGAGATGCACACAGCCTGTGGCAGCGCACTGTTAAATGCATCCCAGAGTTTCAAATTTAGGAGATTTTTTAAAGTGCTTTTCAGCTAGATCCCTGTTGTCTGTGCATCCAACACAAAAAAAAAAAAAAAAAAAAGCTCCATGAAGATTTACAGAATGTTAAGTAGATGAGGACAAAGGCCAAATGCAAAAGAGTCGCAGAGGCTACTCTGATACATAGCCAGAAGAGCTGAAAAGGAGTAACTATTTTCAGTTTCTGCTGAAACATGAGCAGATGCTCAGGGCTTACAGTGAATACACATAAGAGATGTGATGACAGGAAAAAATGAAAGTAAGAAGAATAACCTTGATAACAGATTCAGAAGTTTGTATTACCTTTATCAAAATTATCTCCTTCAGGACAAAATCCTTAACAAGTAGGTGTGCATCCTTTACATAAACAAGAGTTATCACCCCTATAAACATGAAAAAAATATAAAATAAGAGTCTGTTGCTTCAATCTGTAGACTTGAAAACAAGTTTAGGGGCAAAAACATGGTGCAAGTTGTCCAGTAATTTTGTATATCAAAGCAGCTAAAGATACCATCTTGCATAACACCCAGTATATCTTGATTTGGGCCTAAGAAGTCTTCTTGTAGCTAGGTGACATCTCTAAATTACAAAGATAATTAAGAGCTGATCAAAAATTTTTTGCCAAAGCTTATTTTTGTCAGAAAAAAAAATGATGACTTTTGAATTACAAATTGTTTCCAGTCGCAATTTCATTAGAATATCAACTTGGAGTAGAATATCTGAAGAATGTAAGAGTAAAAGTTTTAAATACTTTTTTCAAAAGCTAGAAATATTCCCATATTTTTTCTTTTTTTTTTGTTTCTCATGCTTTCGTTTCTACTGAAACCTGGGTAAAACATGGCATTTAAAATGTATGAGAGAGAGAAAATAGCGGTCATTTTACTTCAAAGTGTGTAACTTGAAAACAGAGAGCAGAACATTAAACCTTTTGCCTCTCCATATTGGGTAAAAAGCAAGAACTTGCCAAAAAAAACCCCAAACTCCAATGCTGGGACATTTACAGAAAACATTTTAAAAGTAAGAGAAAGTTGTAGAAGGGAGAAAATATTCTGAAGCAAGATAACTATTCTTTCATAATAATATAATGTCATGGAGGAAAATGAACACCAGATAACATGACACAGATGAAATGACTTACGTTAAGTGGACCAAAAAAGTGGGATAGGCTGTGTCAGTAAAGGGTTGCGCACACGCACACACAGACACACACACAGAGTTAACATATGTAGTTATGTGCATGATTTCCCCACCGTTCCCGTGCCAGAAAGCTGAGGCTGCGGAAAAAGCGACACTCTCTCCAGCCACCCCCTCGTGGGCTCTGCCTGAGGTCTTGGCAAGCAATGTTTCAACAGTTGCATCTCAGGTCCTCTTGCTTCTGCGTGGTGCCAGATGTCCACAAACCAGCTTGCCCAAACTCTATGCTGTCCCAAATCGATACGTGAGATACCGCACGAGGCCTTTCCAGCAGTTTCGGGGGGTGTTCTCCTGGCACTTGCTGATCTATGGTCCGTACTCAGTTCTTGCTCATCCCACTCAGTTCTTGCGTGCGTGCTTGCCTGTCAGCCATGGCTAATTATGCTTAGTTACTTACTTATGATCAGGGCAAAGGTTGTGATACTCCTGGAGCAAATAAAAAAGATTTTGGAGACAAAAATACCAAATTAAGTATTTGGAAAAGAATGAAAGTTTAAACATCCTATGAAAAGGGTTTGCCTTCAGCCATCACAAGATATTTTGCCATCTGTACTGTCCAGAAACTTTGGAAATCTATCACAACACAAAATACCCAAATAATGTGGAGTTGGGACTGCCTAATCCTTGGAAACCTGTGTTTTGTAATCCTGATGCGTTTAACTGTAAGGAATTCCTTTAGGTCTTTAGGAACAAAGTAGTAGCTGAAGCAAGTGCTGTCACTAATGATGCTTTGAAAGGACCCAGGAATAAAGACAGCAAAGGTTGGTTGCTAGAAGGAATTTTCCAGAGCTCATCAACAACACATTTCTACTTTGCACATTCAAGATACTTGAAAGGAATGTGCTGACACTGTCGTGCCTGCAGCACATCTTGTAACCCTCTCCTACAACAGTGGTGTACAGGTGGAAGCAGAAGCCTGCATCCATGGAGCTCTATCCCCACACTTGTGTTCTTTACTATTTTCCTGTCCCAATGAGGCCAAAAAAGACCTAGTTTCTTTTTGTCAGACTCTTTTGTTGTCTTTTTAACTCATTCTAAAGGGTCAAAATGATAGCTAAGGGTGGTGAAAGTCTCAGGAAAAGGTGTCTCTGTGTGCCACTGGGCAAAAACACACACGTTACAAAGCACTGGCATTACTGATGACCTCAGCCCAGCTCGTTGGTGGTGCCACGCACAGCACACATGGGAATGATTTGCCATCATTGCTCCCGTACCTTTGACACCCCCGAGTCTTCTCTGCCTTGTCTATACGCCCATAATGCCTCAGGTTATCCTCTTGCCCCACACACTGTCTCCTTTCGCATATGTGCATGAGGTTGGTGTTCTTATACCTGGTTTTGAGGGTGGTTTTAAGACTTCACATGAAGAGTACTTGTTTCAGCACTTTTAATAGGCACTTTCAGCTTAGCTGTTTACCAATATGAATAACTTTCATCATGTCTCTGGAGAATCCATCTTTACTCCTGAAAACACTTTTTGATCCTTATTCTCATACTTGACCCTTACAGTCAAGTTACAGATTAATTAAATTCTTAGACATTATTAGTTCCTACACCCCCTCTTACTCCTAATACATTTTTAGAGAAACAGAACGTTTGAAATTACCCTAATCTTACAGTGAAGTGTAACCAGGCACTGAGACAACTACTTCAAGAGACACTTTGGGAAAAGTGGGTTTTAATCACTTATGCCTCAAGGCCTCATATGTAAACTGGGTATAATAAAAAGATTTTGCTGCAAGAAGGAACCTCAATTAATATACATGAAGTATTTGGGGAACTTCAGATGAAAGGTGCTAAGAACTGTCAAAACATTCATATTCTAATATATTCCTTGACACAGTTTGGCCGAATGTAAGCATAACTCTCCTTCCAGCTAAAGGCTGACAGATGTATTTCATGATGAATAGTTTGCACTTGAATGAACAATTTCAGAAGCTAATCTGTTGGGTTTTTGAAATTTATTCTATGTTTTCTGAAGGTAAGCATCTGCAAGTCTATTATTATATGGGGGAGAAGGAAGAAAAAGCTACATATGAGCATGTGTGTGCCTGACTGAAATTATAAAAGCTTTGTGCTGGAAGGATTTGTAGCTAGGAGACAGCTAAAAATAACTTTATTCAGGACAGATGGGTGATGTGAGTATGTGGGTGCTATTCAACTGTTTTACTGGACTTTTCAACCCTTAGATGTGTTTTTATTAACCCATTCTGAAGATCCACATTAAAAAAAAATGCCTACATGATGAAAATATGATAGATGAAAATAGGTGGGGTGAGCTTCAGCAATTACCACGGCTTGGGCTTTTGGATTGTCTGGGGTTTTTTTTAATTTTATTGTTCAGGTTTGGGTAATATTGAAAAAGCACGTTTTCACAATTAGCTTCGCACAGTGGCCATTAATCTATAGGAATCGCTGCGGTTGATAACTGTATCCTTTAAAACTTTAAATTTCAGAAAGGAAACGTTATCGATTAAGAATAGTAAAATTAAATGCCAGGGTGCCCTCTGCTGGCTCACCGTGTTACACCGAACGGTAACAAAACCCAAGCGCTTGTAACCCGGCAGGAGCCATGGTCCAAAATCGGAGAAGATTGCCAGCTGCATTTAATTTGAAACATGCTGGACTTGTTAAAACCAGATTTGGGTCCCTCCCACGTCTTGGAAAGGTGGTGGCAGCATACGCTGCATGCGGCTTGGAGAAATTGGCTTCTCCAGTGGCTGCTGGCTGCATGGTAGAGCAAACCACATTCATACTGCAGCAGCGAGGCTGCGATGTTAATGCATCGTCAATTGAAAAAAACGCTTTCCAGGGTATGAAAATAGAAACAAAGCAGGCCCTGTTACATTTTCTACAGCTCATCGGTGCCTACAAATTCAGCAAACCCTGCTGTTGCGCAGTCCTGCCTTGCTCCAGTTCCCCACAGGCGCTACGACAAAAGTGGGCTGCTGGCCTGTGTTAAGTTTAGAAACAAGATCGATAGTTGCACGCTATCAAGAGGAAGCTCTTCACCTCGGACGTCAAGTAGGAAACTGCTTGTGCAAACTGGAGATGCTTGCTCAGAGGTGGCGGCAGGTGATTGCTGACCTGCAGCAAAGGGTGTCCCACACAGCAGGAACATTTTAACACCTGTCTGTGCTTCCAGTTTCACCTTCTGGTAATCTCTAGAGGCTTGCATACAGTGCTACAAGCCAGATCAGCAGACTCGTTTCTTCATACGTCTTCATATTGCAGTGCTGCAGAGAGCAGCAAAGAGTGAGAACTTTTTTTGGGTTATAGGGAACTTTGGAATTCCATGAGCTTCCTTTAGACATAAAGAAATTAAAAATACATAAGATGGTGGGATTATCTATTACTTTTTCAGGCTGAGAAGAATAGAGAAAGAACCACTGATGCTGCTTGCACTATTACTTGATAGGCCCTCAGACGTGAAGGTGTGGAGGAGCACAGCTACAGTTAACTTCACAGTCTAGTGAAGTGCTGAAGTTGTGACCTCCAGACATCTACCTATGAAACTGCAGCACATTAATACCACTAGTTGCCAAACATTGTCTCAGTATTCAGTGGAAGATAGCTTCAGCTTAATTCTGTTTTCAGACTCTCAACTGAAGTTTAGAGTATTAATGCTGAGTAAATATCCTTAAATCAGCAAAAGTAAAACTTTTGGCCTTGGGTAAAAGCAGAAATTTTGATTTGGCTGGACTAATACCATAGTTGCACAGAGAAAATTGAACAGATTTTTCCTCAAGTCTACAGTGTAAAGTCCGAGAGCTTTATGCACATTAATATATATTCTCAACAGCTCTGTGAAACACGGAATTATTATCAGCCTTATTATACTGTTGGAGAATTAAAATTAAATTCACTGCCCAGTTGCTGGCAACAATTCTCTGCCAGCACTGGAAATCAAATCTATGCTGAGTCCCACCCTAGGACCTTAAACAGATCTGGAAACAGGTATGATGTAACCTCAGTGACTTTGGGAACCCCACAGGACCCTGCTAGACTTCCAGGCCAAAGCAAATAGTGACTTCATGATGCTCCAAAGCGAAAGCAAAGAGCAGTTTCTGGGAGGAGGAATGTTGAGGACATGGTGAAATGATCTGTAATGTCCCATGCCTCTGGAAGCTTCCTCATTTTAAACAGCTATCTCAGCTTTACACCAGCTGAGTGCAGCAGCTGCTGCTCTTCTGTGGTGGACATTGTGAGTGTAAGTTATTTTCATGTAGTGTACGGCTTTTTATCGTGCTCAGAAGTGTTAAAATGATGGCATAAACAGTCCAGCTGCCTTCTTTTTACTTTATATCTGTAATTCATTCTGCTCTTTGAAGAGCAACCTTTAAAGCAGCTGCTTACAGGACTTGCAGGAGCTGATCAGCTGCCTTAGCATTACTCTTCCCTCTACCCCACTCATCGTGCAGGAACTGGGTACAACATTGGGTTAGAAGATCACTGAAGCCTTGATGAAGATGATGCATCTGCAGTTTCCTTTGGACAACACCACTGATGTGTGCTGATATCAATCATCATACTATATCTTTTCCTGATGTTTCTAGTTTACAGTAACTGTGAGCTGCTCACAAGCTACTTCAGCCTACTGCAAAAGGGCTGTCAGAGGCCACATCCTTCTCTCACCCTGAAGAAGTAAAGTATGCTTGCAAGGTTTTCTATTTATGACTATTTTTCTCTTCATGTCAATGTTTGGTTTAGAAGCAGCTCTGACCACATTGCACTTAAAGGCTAAAATCAGAGAAATTCCAGGAACACACGTTCCATCTCTAGAAGAACAGCAGAAGATAAATAAAATTCCTTCCTCTTCTTCTTACTGAGTACTCTGCTATTCCCTCATGATTTATGAAGTATTCATTTCCCAGCACCACCTGAAAAGTCAGCAATAAGAGAAGATCGTTCTGGCTCTGAAGCCTCCTACCAGCAGACTGAAGATCCTTTCTGCCTCTTCTAAACTTGCCTTGTTCATCATGCAACCCCGAACACAGGCTGAAGCTTCAGACATATGATACTTTCTGCATTACTACAGGAGCTTTTGGGTTTATAGCTTGTGCTATAGTTTTTGCTGACAGGTTTTAAAGATCGAATCACCCAGCCAATCTTGACATAAATTAAGCAAGTGTGACTGCGTACTGGACTGAGTTCTGCTTGGGGTATCGGCAGAGGATTATCTAGCTCATCAGTTGCAAAGGCTCACAGGTAAGTTTTGCCAAGGCTTCAGTGTTCCAGGGTAAGAAACGCAGACACTTGAGGAACTTTACAAACAAAACCTGTAATGACCACGGGGCTAAGTGGCAACTGAATGGGCACTTTGAGAACCAAACCTCAGACATAGGCACTCAGAATTCATGTTAAGTCTTTGAAATCTAGCCAAAGTATTTGTGGAATTTTCCTTATGCAATCAATACAGTGTAATTATGCAAGCTATGTATTGTCACTTCCACCATTTAGATGCCTTAGCACCCCTCAAGTACTTCATATTGTCAACCATTATAGCCATAACTCTTACACAGAGTCGTAACAAGTCTCCTCACTACACATAGCAAATAAACTTTGGAGGCAGCCACTACAGCAAGCACTGAAGGCCCGTGGATATCCAAGTATTCTGATGGATGGCATATACCAGCTAACTTCTACAGTGCTGTGACTTCACCATTTTCAGTGGAAACTAAGGATGTTCTACCTCTCTGCAAAAAAAAAAAAACCCCTTTGGGGAATCTGCAGCTCCAGCTTGGGTATGTTCAAGACTTAACTGGACATGGTCCTGAGCAGCATGATCTAATCATATCTCCTCTAGCAGGAGGCTGGACTAGACTCCACAGATGACTCTCCAAATCTAAATTTTTCCTTGGTTCTATGAAAATTTGTTTCACCAGCTCACATGAAAATAGATGCGAGACTTCAAGTGTTCAATATTTAAGAATCTACCCATTATTTAAGAATCCAAATGTTTTAGGAGACTATGGCCAGCTCTATATACAGGCAAGTGCTACAGAAATATATACAATCTATTATTTTCAGAGTCCTGTGGTTTAACACTCTCTGTGGTTTAACATCCTAGCAGACAAACTGATAAAGTATGTGTTAGATCAGTGGACAGTGAGGTGAACAACTGGGCCCAGAGGGTTGTGTTCAGCGGCACAATGGCCATGTGAAGGCCAGCTATGAATGGTGTACACCAGCGGTCAATAGTGGGTCCAATCTTCATTGGTGATGAAGTCAAACATATTCATTAAAGTGGGTCCAGAGGAGGGCAAGGAAAATGGTCAGAGGGCTGGAGCACCTCTCCTGTGAAGAGAGGCTGAGAGAGTTGGGTTTATTCAGCCTGGAGAGGAGAAGGCTCCGGGCAGATCTTATTCCAGCCTTTTAGTACTTAAAGAGAGCTTGTAAGAAAAACAGGGACAAACTTTTTAGCAGGGCCTGTTGCAATAGGACAAGGGGCAACAGTTTTAAACTGAAAGGGGGCAGATATAGATTGGAGATAATAAATAAATAGCTTTATGGTAAAGGTAGCAAGATACTAGCACAGGTTGCCCAGAGAAGTTGTGGATGGCTTAGCTTTGGCATTGGACGGGGCTTTGAGGAACCTGGTATATATTTCATTATATGAAAGATTTCTCTGCTTATGGCAGGGTTGAGGGTTGGAACTAGATAACCTTCAAAAGTTCCTTCCAACTCAAACCATTCTATGACACTGTAATTCTATGATTAATGGTCTGGAAGATTAGGCACAGTACACTCCACTTCGCAGATGTTACAAAACAGAGAGGAGCAGCAGATATAGAGGGTTGTGCTGACACCCAGAGGGAACTGGACAGGCTGGAGAAATGGGCTGACAGGAGCTTTGAGAACTTCAACAAAGGGAAATGCCATGTCCTACCCCTGAGGAGAAACGTTAGACAGTGTGAAGGTCATGTCACTATAGAGGTCTGTAAGTGGGATGAGAGAGTTTATGCATTACACTGAATCTGGGTGTAGGCATTAGTACATGGTTTCGGACAAAAGTATGTGGGTTTTATGGGGCAGGAGGACAGCATTTAGAGTACAGCTAACAGGGGCCTATAAGAAGTCTCTCTTGCAGCCTGTGGAGCCTTGTGTTAGTGCTCACCGCAGCAGGGAGAAGAAATGGGGAGTAGCTGTGGGGTGCCGAGCACACCCATAGTCCAGGGATGTCCCCAAGGCCTGGGGAAAGGGTCCCCATTTGGAGCCACATCCTTTCTCTGCACCAGTTCCCTATATCCTCAGCAAACCTCTTGCCACTCTGGTCTGGGAAGAGACAGACTGACTATGGGGATCGTTAGAAAAGCTAGTAAAATGTTACTGCCTTGGTAATGTGAGTTACAGCTGGTGCCGACTTCAGGACCTCACTGCCTGCGTGGATGCTCCTGAACAACGGACACACCACAGGTCAGTGACTGTTGAGGGACATGAAAGTCCTGTAGATGAACACTGTTGATGGTGGCTGGGTAAACTGGAATCCTTAAGTTTCAGGCAGTGACCCAAAGAAGCACCAGTGTGTGTCTGCAGGTACTGGGAAAGCAGACCTTGTCAGAGAGCTGGCCAGGCTCTCCTGGAGCCTCCCAGCTCCTAGACAAACAAAGACACAGCACCTCAAGCCCCCTCTTCTTCCCCTGCTTTGTTAGTGCTTCTTTTCAACCCCAGGTTTCACAAAAGGTGAAGGGAAAGTGAAAGGCATAAGCCCTGAGCACTATGCAAGCGAGTGCAAGTAGCATGAGGCTGGCTGCCACTACCCCACCAAATTAGCTGTGGGCCAGGACAGGGCTCTTACTGCAGGGAATTCAGTTCTTCCACTGTCTGTCCCAGTAGCATCTGTAGGAGAAATGCCCTCTGAGTCTCTAAGCTGCTGAAGCTTTCCAGAGATGGCAGCTCTAGGAAGGCATGGCAGAAGCTGCTGCTTCTTTGACCTGCTCCGTTGTGTTTTATCTCCAGGGAGATACTATTAAAGGTAAATAGCTCACAATTTATCTGTACTTTACAGTGCACAGCAAGACTATATCACAAAGCTGTTCCCATCTTCAGCAATATTTTAAGCCAAACGGTAAGGAGACAGCAAAGCTTTCTGGAAATTCCAAGTCTTCATTTGAACTACCAGAGTGGAAGAGTTTAAAATAATAAAATAATAATTACAGAGCATTGTAGAAATTCTGAGCTTAAGTCTAAGACAACCTCCTGGTGCTTTACCAAAAATTAAGATCAACTTCATTCCTATAGAATGCATTTGGTTTTATACAGTGCTACCTGGAAATGTGCCCTAATTCATTATTTCATTTGCTCATCTCAAACTCAGCCTACTCCTGTGCTGGGAAGAAGACCCATCTGCACACTGACCTACACACCCCCTGTTCCCTGCTAGCCAGTTTCTTCAGCCTGTAGATATGGCAAGCCTGGGATACATCCTGGAGCAGAACTATTGCTCAGCGTAGCAGCAGCCATGAAGATTTGAAATACCTAATAATGTGAAACCAGGAAAGAAGTCCTCATTGCAGATTTCAAGTCTTGTCCATGTAGTTCATGTGGGAAAAGCAGTATGATTATCTGTAAAGGAAGAGTTGTCTGTATAATCACTAAGTCAAGATTCAAATATAAAAATCTGGGTGCGACTACCATCTTCTTTCTTTCTGGAGGAAAGGGGATATTTCAAAAGAGGATAAAAACCCACCCTCATTTAGCTCAATCACTTCTTTATTTACATGGAAAACTGTTCCTTTTTTTGCTATATTTTTCACAAAGTTTCACTTGGCAATAAATGAGAAAGTCTAAGATGGTAAAAGCTTCATAAAGCTTAGGCCTAACAGAAGAAAAACGTGACATCAAACCCAAAAACATTTAGCTGTATTCGGCAGCTGGAAGACTTCCCAGTTTTCTCTGTGAGGAGCAGCAGTTCTACAGCCAAGTTTGGTAATTAGGAACCCATGTCACATTTTGAAATGTTTCTGAAAACATACACCTTAGGAAGCAGGATGACAGAAGTTGTGAGTCTGCCAGTGAAAAAAAGGATGTTGCCTTCATCAACAATGTGTCTTATGTGCTTCTAGAAGGGAATAGAGTCACAACGGTCTGTAGGCAAAGCCTTGAACTACCTGAGATGTAAAACCACACAGCCTCCTGCTTTCTTCCAGTCCCTGGATTACACCCTTCATCCTACCACTGAAGCTTTAGATGCAAACTTTTGTCAGCCCTGGTAATCTCTGTCATGGTCAACTCAGATTTTGATCTTACCACCTGAAGGAATAAAGCGTTCTTCAGGGATTACCTGTACAAGACAGAGAACGGAGCAATAGGGAACTGCCAAGAATGGTATAACATGTCAAGACCGGGCCCATGTCATCAAGTGATGGCATGTAACAGATTTTTTGACTATTCTGTGCATTCCTTCTGACCCCATTTGTTGAAAGACACAACATTTCCCTA
>NW_010538485.1:17475-18149 GCF_000687285.1 Phaethon lepturus
CCCTGAGCACGGTGGGACAGCATGGCACACCAATTATCCTTTTGCTCTAAATCATGTAAAATTATCTCTAAGATAGTTGTTCTGTGTTTGCATGCCCTCCACAAACACTACAAAATAAAAATCTTATAAAATAGGGGTGTGCCAGGGCCAGAAAGATGTCTCAGATCCAGTGGCACTACTTTTGCTAGCCATTGATAATTAACGGTAACATAGTTCTTAACTGTAGTACCCATGCAGTCACCACAAATGTATCTGTTAAAAATTTCAGGGCCATCAGGTTTGAAACACATTACTTCCAATCACTGACAGAAACTTACTTAAAGGCCAGTCCTCCGATTTAGCCCAGAACTGTAATAAAAAGAAATGGGAGTAGGTTTTTTTTTTTTTGATAGTTTGGGTTGGAAGGGACCTTTAAAGGCCACCTAGTCCAAACTCCTCTGCACCAAGCAGGGACAGCTTCAACTAGATCAGGTTGCTCAGAGCCCCGTCCAACCTGACCTTGAACTGAGCCTTGAATGAGGCTCCACCTCTGTCATACTATGTATTGTACTACTCTGTCAGAGTCTCTGTCATTGTGTGTGGGGACGTCCCTTAGATAGGCCTATGGGGCTATGGGGCAAGGCTCTGGTAGTGGGGGGCTGCAGGGCAGCCTCTGTGAGAGGCTGGGGGGGGGG
>NW_010538485.1:18180-34576 GCF_000687285.1 Phaethon lepturus
TGCCAGAGCCGGTTGGCTCCAGCCAGCTCCAGCGGACACATTGCAGGACATCGCTGAGCCCCTCAGGCAAAACAGTGGCACCTCAGAGAAAACATACTTAAGAAAGGGAAAAACACACTTGGGCAGAGAGAAGAGAAGGGGAAAATAATAGAGTGAGAAACAGCAGAAGGAACACCGAGGTCAAAGAAGGAGGAGAGGGAGGAGGCAGTTCATGACACACCAGCAGGTATTCACACCATGGGCTGTGCAGGGACCCACCGCTTGAACAAGGGAAAACCATGGGGAGGAAGGAGAAGCAGAGACGAGCTGGTACGGACTGACCATAAATCTCCTGTTCTCCATCCCGCTGCACTGCTGGTGGGGAGGAGTCAGGAGATAAGGTGCAAATTTGAGCTTGGGAAATGGGGCGGGAAAGGTGCTATTTTAATGTCTGTCTTTTTTATTCTCACTGCCCAAACCTACTTTAATTGGTAATAAATTAGTTTTCTCCAAGTCAAGTCTGTTTTGCTTGTGACAATGATCAGCAAGCAATCTCCCTGTCTTTATCTCAACCCACGAGTTTTCTTACCCTCCCACTGAGGAGAACACTGAGTGAACAGCTGGGTGGGTGTTTGGCTCTTTGCCAAGGACAGCCCACCACCATATGTGTACAACAAAGAATATAAAACGAAATAAAATGCTGTGTTATATGAAAGAAAAAATAAATTATAAACTACCATGTCTTTAAGCTTTACTAGGGGTTTTGTGAACACCAGCATTCTTTAATGCAAAACAGCCTGTACCCACCAGATTGCATGCTGGTTATCGAGACATTAAATTAATGTGGTCAGTGTTGAGTTTATCCTGTTTATGAGAGCCACTATATGTATGAGTTTTAATTGACTGAATCAATATGATGACAAAAAATGTCTTTTTCATATCTGTGGGAAACGAGGAATACGCTTCCTGAAATAAAATTCTTGTTAGTTGAAGTTAGCACAACAGATTTGACAGCAACAAAGTAATAATCCACAACACTATTCTAGTTATTCCCTCAGCATTTATTTCAAATATCAACACTTTCCATGATATAGTTTATACATTAAGCAGTAGGGAATTGTCGTCATTTCACATCATCCAGTACTGAAGTGGCACATTCGAAGCAGCACATTAAACCTCTGAAAGAGTCTGTACAATTTAGATAAATAGAACTCTGGATAACTAAACTAACAGAACTTCTGCAACTGTTACCAAAAGGATGCCAAGAAGCTAGGCACAGCACTGTACACACAAAGTGCAGGAAGGAGGAACACAAGAGAACCAACCAAACATATGGGAAATGTTTTTGCATATATAGCCACATGTCTTTAACTGCTCAACACAAAAAGATAAGTTTTATTCAGTCCTCACTGAGGGCAGAATATGCACAAATGATGTTTGAAGAACATGTGATAGACAGAAATAAATGAAGTGAGGGTCGTGTTTGGTTGGTTATTGTATTCCTCAGTGAATGGGTTTACATAGGATATCTGGTGCTTAAGCAGCATGATTTTGTGCCAAGACTTGACAAGAAACAGTTAACAAATGCCAGTTTTATTCCCCATCTTGCCCTCTTACTGGCATTTTGGTGAGCATGCTTAAAGTTCCTGAAGGGCAAATTCAGGTGGTATAAGGTTTTTACTATAGGAATCCCCATTTTATGGTTTACAGTTTACCTCTGGATGGAAATAGGCCTTTTAACAATAATTAAGAATATAAAAATGAGCAGAGAGCAGCAGGACACACAGTGCAGTCATTTACTTTCTGAGAAACCAAAGGGTCTACATTTACACTGTCTCCATGAGAACAGCAAGCCAGTTTGGTTGGAAGATACAATTCTGGTTAGTCGGTGTTAGACCTGTGTGAACTGTATCATTAGGAAGGGAAAAATGGAATGTCAAGAACTTTTCCTTCTGTTTATAGAGAACTAAGACTGAAAAGTAGTACAGTGGTGATAGGCATTATCTTCCTAATACCACCTTCACTTCCTGCTACTTCACTATGAGTTACCTGCTTTGCTTGCCATCACCTTTTCAGCTTCATGTCAGTAATGGCTCTGGTTACCACCAGAGCATGGCCAATAAACTAACCCACACTATGCTGGCTCAGAAGATATCACGCATCACCACCACGCAGTATGACAACACGTAAACCAAAGATGCTCAGTGGGAACTGATGACTCTAACCACTGCAGGTTGCACTTGTAAGGTGTAAGAAGCAGCATTTTGAAAGCAGTGGTACTGACACAACTACCTTGGTCAGAGGTGGTGGATCAGCCATCCTAATTGGGTAATGGAACTAGAATATCAACATAATTGATGGGGAAGAAACCTGACTGGCCATGAAGCATCCCCTCATACCAGTTTTCATCAATCTGGTTAGTGAGGGTAATGATATCACCCTCTTTAAATCCCAGCTCCCCTTCATTTTCTGGTTCAAAGTCATACAGAGCTCGGCAGCATGGCTGATCCATGTGAGCACCTATGGAAAAGAAACATAAAGAAACAATGCGCTTAAAAATCTCAGCAGTTACAGTATTGTTTTTGCTGTTGCACCTACTGCAGATTTTGCTGTTTCTGGTATCATTCATATGCTGATGACAGTTCTCTGATAACATCTAACTCTGGACTGCTAAACTTCATTAGAAGATAACTATCAGCTTTTGGCAGCCTTCAGTTTTTTTATGTCACTGCTAGTTGATGTCTGAGAATCCTAAAAGAACCAAGCTACAGTCAAGTCCACACCTAAAAGCACAGCTATGATCAGTTTGGAATCTAATTTTTATCTGTCTACAAAATACAAAAAATAAATAAAAGCCCTAAGTATTTCCAGCTTTACTGGCACAGAGCTGGTTTGTCCATTTACTTTAGGTAAGTAGTGTAAGACACTTCAACTACTTAAAACTGTGTCTTTGTCCTTTATTTGGAAACTCCACTGGTACAGCTATACTGTAAACTACTGTATATGCTCCTAATCCTCTGGATTTAAATATTAGGTTTCCAAAGATCTTTTCTCCCCATTTCCACAAAATACTTGATTGTGGGGCCACCAGGATAGATTCAGAACAAGTCTGAAATGGAAAGCTTTCTAATATGCTAGTTCATGAACATCTGACCATAAGGCCTTTAGGATGGCTAATGGATATTATTAGAAGTCATTAGTTAGACTAGATTTTCATATGTTATATGAAATTAATAAATATTCCTCCCATACCCTGTATTCTCTCCCCACTCCCACAAAGTCTCTGTAGCTTCAAGCCTACCAAAAGCAAATTTGTTACTGGTCAAAATATTTAGGATTTACCAGCACTAAATTGTAAGAAATCTTATATCCCTCCCTGACTTTCCATAGAAAAAGTTCATGCACTTCGAGTGGTCAGAATGAACTAACACATGCCACTTCACCATAATGGCACTTCTAAGAATACATATTTCAGCTCTTTCATGTATACTGTCTTCAGGATGAATACGTTTCAGATTCAAACTTTTTGCATATTCATTTCAACGACTCACTATGGCTCGAAGGCCCATGCTTGAGCTATTTTAGGACAAAAATATTCCATTTCTATAGATGTCAAGAGAGCAAGTCTTTCAAATACCAGATTTAATTTATTAAATTCTGTAGTGAAAACTTCATTCATTTCTTTACATATTGCTCACAGTGTATTTTGCTTTATTTGTCACAAAGACTATTTTGCTGGCATCAAGAAGCCTTACAACACAGGTTTGGTATCCTCATTGCTACCACCTGAAATTTAGAAGACTTAGCAAATAAACTCTAATGACCATAAAAGATCAGAACTTTGAATAAACCAACCCAAAAAGAATTTTCAAAGAAGGTGGCATTTCTCTGAAACCAATACACACTTCAAAAGAAAGAGCCCCTATTGAAGAAAATACTAAATGCTGCTCTCTGAAGAGGAAAACACAAACGCTGAAGAGACACAGCAACATCAGTCTGCACTGCCTTAGCACAGACAAGTGTTCATGACACTACAAAAAAGAAGTGAAGAAGAAAATTATTTGGTGGCAACAGGAGAGCTTTAGTATGCAAGACTCCAGACACACTCATGCACAAAGAACCTCCATTGCTAGCATAGTGAGATTGCTAAGAGCTTGCAAGATTATGCAAGACAACTTCCAGTTGCAGGTGCCAAATGGAGATACTGTTGCCACCTATATCTGGGAGAACATCAAACATTCACATCAGGATGTGATGGGAAGGAAGGAAATCCTGATTAAAGATCTAGTGAAAAAAATCCAACCTTGCAAGGTGGAGTGTGCTAGCAGTTGTCACTCAGGTAAACTGGAATAACTGAGGTCAGGGTCTGGACAGAGGACAACCCTCACCATACCACAGGGTAACAGACCACTACCGTGAGAAACAAATAATAAGGCTTTCTTAGTATGTCCTGATATGAAATAAACACTTCTTTAAGATAATAATTATGCACAGTCATATAAATGCTTCATCTTGCTTTTGCTGCACCAAGTTGGACGAAGAAAATAACTCAGATGGCTTTGTTCTTTTTAGTGATTTTTACTTTCAGGCTCTTTGCGTTGTAATACCTGGTTTTAAAAAGCAGGGTAAGATTATGAAGGGTTTGGGGGGGGATTCAGTGTTCTGCATTTTCATAGAAAAATTCCAGTTGTTCTTTCAGTTTCCTAAATGACTGTTTTGTAAAAATCTGTATTTCAAGGTGAATTTAGTATAGCAGCACCTCTTTGAGCTTCTAGGACTATGGAAATTTTTGACTCAATGTCATATTTAAAGCATTGGATGATCCATCCCTGTTCTCCTGCCTGGGGCTGTGAACACTTTACGAAGAAACGACAGTTCAAACAGCTGTCTCCTATACTCTCCTCATTCTCACTTTCCCTTGCTATGGAAGAACTCATCTCTAGAAGAAAGCATGGAACTTCTGCATTGTAGCAAAAGTTCAGACAGAGCTGGCTTTTATTCTCACATTGCTTACTGCCATTACCTGACGGTTTGGGTGTGGTGGCATGAGATATTCCTCCATTGTGCTGAGTATTGTCACCAGTTGTGAAATCCAGGCTCATACGGGGTTTGGGCTGGTATTCTCTCCTGGGCTGAGATGATGCCTCCTTTATTCTGCCAAAACATGAAGTTAAATGTCAAGAGTTAGTTTTTTGTTAACAGATGAGATGCATCACATATCTTTATTTCCATGGTTAAAGTTCCCATCCACCAATCATTCAGACTAAACAAGTTTTGGCATTTGGAGTAATTTTTTGTTTACAACATTAGTTTAAATTACCAAAAAACACCTGATGTGACTATGCCATGAGATTGTTAATTTTTCTTTTCCTCTAGGAACTTAGCATTTTGTCTGGCTTCCTTTTCTCTAACAATAACAATGACCTTCTATTGGAGAAAAACTTGTTACGTGATTAGCAATGCTTACAGAAGGGCTGTACAAACATCTCTGCCCCCATTTTTAGCATTATTTTTGCTTCTATCCCTGGCAAGCCTTAACTATTCAGCTGATCGATGCCAACTCTTGTCATTTTGTGAGGAGACTGTGGGAATGTACCAACCTCAGCCGCAGACTTAGTTAGTTTGTAATTTGGAACACTTGTTTCACAAAGACACACAACTCTAGTTTTCCTGACTCCAAAATAAAAAAACTAATTTCAAATTATTCTTCTAATTGAGAAATACAGAATTTCTAGGAAAGGGTACATTTTCACATTCCAGGGTAAAATCCAGGGAAGGGATGATGACAGAATCAGAACAGCTTCTGCAGAACAACTGCCACATATATTTCTAATACTCTATATGGAAGAATACTTCAGTCAAGACCTCTGTATTTAAAGGACAAGTTGTTTTCTCTAACCTTCTCTAGATCTTCCCCAGACTTGCTGTTGGTAGCACATTTTGATTTATCTATCAAAAAGATCTGCTTCTAACTTAACCACTTTTGGTCCTAATAGCAAGGGTTTCCTCACCATCTAAAATATTGCCCATATTGGTCAGTCCCCAGAGATTGCTGTTCTTCTTCATAAAGAAAAACATAAGCATATTAAAAACATAAATTAATGAAGTTGTCAAAATAAACTTAAACAAAAACGCTTTGCTGTGTTCCACTCATTAACAGAAGTTACTTTTTCAAAACAGTAAAGTTTTGAAGGAAGAAATACTTAAACAAGTTCTCTTGCACTTAATACTTCTATGAAACAAACACCATTTTTTACATATTATGAACTAGAAGGTGACAGTTCTAGTTACTTGCTAAAAATTACCCAAAATCCCAGCATGAGCCATGTTTCTTAAGAAAAGAAACATCTCCAAGGAAACGATTCCTGCCTCCCAGCTGCTCTGTTGAGATACTCTGCCTTGGAAACTGCAGCCTCCTTTTGCTTGATGAAAAAGAGAGTTTAAAAGGAAAAGCCTTTGCTGACCTTCCAGATTTTAGTAATGTTATTGCAAGTCTCCCAATGTTTGACAAGTTCCAAAGTCCCAGTTCCTGGAATCATGGCATTTTAAGGAAGTTTATGCCTTCTGTTAATGTATAGAAGAAAAATGAAAGTTCTTTCACTTGCAGTTCCTGAAGAAAGTTTTGAAGCTTTATCTAAAGGGCCCAGAAAAAACAGAAGACTCAACTACATTTTTTTTTCATGTTTTTTTGCAATTTAATGGGGTTTTTTTAAACTTTGTCCAATATTTTAAACAGGACAGTCTTAGCAGTTAGAAGGCATTGTCCATGCCAAACACCAGCATGAAAGAGTTCCATTCACATCTTTTAAAAACTATCTAGAAAACAGGCAGTATGTGCTGTAGACATCATCGAGAGTGAACAGTAAAAACTTTGCTCAGCTTAGAAGTAAAGCATTATTTATTTTCTGATCCGTATGGACAAAAAGACAACCCCCAAAACCCAGGCCATGCATTCTTTGCCACCTGCACTATCACTATGTGGAAAAGATAAGTAATTCAAATACTAACGGCTCTACATCCCTGCTTAATCCCTGGCATGAGCCTATCACAGTGCTCTAATTCGTGTCCAGTGGTGTGGACAAAGGATGATTTAGCCAGCCGACTCTTTACAATGAGGGACGCACAGTAAGTTTATGCGAAAGACTTACTTCAGCTGATCTATAATAGCAGTCTGATGCAAGGTTCCTGAAAAGCTAAAATCATTCAGAGCTGAAACTTAAAGCAAAGTACTGAGCATTTAGCAGAAATTACAAAAGGGCCAAGGATTATCTGAATTGACAAAGCAAGAGAAATCTATTGCAGAGAGAGGTACGTTCACTTTATGGCGTAACTTATGGACTACAGAACAAGCCACCTGGTCCTGAGGATTTTTTAATGCTTCTGTAAAGCAAGTGAATTGCAGTATTCATTTGGAAGTGCTGAAAATCATTCTGTTAGCTGCTTAGACAGTACTGCAACCTGTACCCAGAAAGAGCCTGCTGGGCAGCCTAACTACCAAACAAGTGCTGCTCCTAATCGCAAAGAAATTTTAAGACTTAGAACTAGATGAGGCTTACAGACTGTGTGCTCTGAGAAAATAAACACTGACAGACCCAGTAGTACCAGAAACTAGATCCACGCTAATGGCATCAGAAAATGGCAAAGAATCATGCACGATTAAAAGCCGTCTTCACACTGTATATGAACATTATCTGCTATTGGAATTACATCCAGCTTTTAGGAAGAGTCTTCCAGAACCATGTGGACTAAAGAAATCTTTCCTGTATGTTAAGTTCCCGTGAAGAAGTATGTGTGTGTGAAGCTGATAAACTTTTACAAATACTATTTTCTTCACTTAAGGATGTACAATCTGTTTTGTGTTGATAGAAAAAATTTCTAAACTAAAAATTCTAATATTCTATTAAAAAGATACTGCGTCAATTCTGAGATAGCATGTGCAGTTACAGAAAAGGGAATGACAGAGGTAAACTCAGTTAAACCTTGTATCAAGTTTGATCCAATAATAAAGCTGGAATAAAAGGAGTATTTAATAAGGTGGCAAATGATGCGGGTCTCACTACCTGGCTTAGGAAGATTTTCAGCTAGATGAGAATGTCACAAAATGCTCTTTTTCAATAGCAATCATTAACATCTTCTCTCAGAAAGACTACTTAGTGAATACATGCAGGAATGGTAAGGAATCCCAAGCTGTAAATCCCAGTGACTTCCAATATGTATGAACATTTGCTTTCAGCTAAATCACATTTAACAGCTTTACTGAGCTGAGATACTTTCCTGAACTCAGTCTTCATTCAGTCATACTTGGAAGTGTATGAGTATATGCACCTCCAAAACATACAAACCTCAGCTTGCAATTGCCTAATGAAATGGCCCTTGTTTTTATAAACATACAATTATCAAGTTACAAAAGATAACAGCGTTGCATTCTACTCATAGGTTTTCTGCCCCTGTAAAACAAAAAGAAAATTCAGCAAACTTACAAAAGGTGCATTACCTATCTTCCAGCTTTGAAGTAACTCGCTGTAGGATCTGTGTGGCCTGCTTGTGGTATTCCAGCTGGGCTTGTACAAGAGCAGAAAGCTGGCTCACTTGTTCAATCTGAGGATGGACATTAAGACATTGACATTTAGACTAGATATAAGGAAGACATTCTTCACAATGGGGGTTCTGAAACACTGGAACAAGTTGCCCAGAGAGGTGGTAGATGGCCCACCCCTCGAAACATTCCAGGTCAGGTTGCACAGGGCTCTGAGCAACCTGATCTAGTTGAGGATGTCCCTGCTCATTGCAGGGGAGTTGGACTAGATGGCCTTTAAAGGTTTCTTCCAACCCAAACTATTCTATGATCCTAAGATTAAGACATCGGATCTTAGGCAAGCACTAACAGCTCAGCAATAGCAACTAAAGACCACTGTCGCACTGACACTGCAAAGGCAGTTTTACTTATCTCTTTAAAAACTCGATTCATCTTTGTAGTTTGTAAATAGTTACACATTAGTCTTTATTCATTACTGTGTCTGGTTATGCCCTGATCTGGAATGCTAACTGCAACTCTTCTCCGATGATCATCTCCATGGCTGATTTGCATCAACGGCAGCCTACAGACCTACCTCATTCAGCAAACACTACGAAAGTAAAAATGAGACTGTAATAACACCATAATACACCTTCTCCCTCCCTGCCTTTGAGGGGCAGAAAACCATAGTGACTATGGTCATGTTTCTGTTGTATTTTGGCCTGTGAAGCAGACCAAAACAGGAAGATACTATATACTCTCGGATGCAGAATATTTGTAGTGAAGGCAGACAGCATTCTACTTCATGAGGGAAAAAACATCCAAGATGGTTTTTTTTTTTCCCGTCTTATGTTTCCACAATACACAATGTCGCAATGGTGTAATGCATACCAGTACTATCTGGCCACACAAGGCTGGATGTTACTACAAGGATTAAAACTATAAACTTGTTATACTTCTTGCATTTCAGCATGACTGTATTTAATTTCTAATATGCAAATATTTTCAGGTTTATTATGGCCCCTCTACAGAAATCTGGTAACAAAATTAAGAATTAAATTAGGTGTGTATTTAAACTTTAAATAAATCCAATCATTTACTTTAACAGAAATATTTAAACTGAGTTTCCTTTGACCACATATTTTGTAAGAGGGACTTCAGCTGAAATGTCTTTTCTTCCTCCAAAAGAGATAAATTTTTCCTCTCACTTGATTTTACAGTTTCAACATCAACCATAAATAGAAGATAAAAAAAACTGAATAGATGCTCAATCCTAAACCAGTCTGTAAGCAAAAAATATGCTGCGGAGTCAGATTTGAGCAGTCACATTAACTTTGGCTTTCCTATTCACTATTGTATCTAATTATAGCAGAGACCATGAGGTTATGAGTTCATCATCTCTGGTCTTTACCAATCCTCTCAGCAGCCCACACACTTGACCAAAAGCCTTGGCTCACACCCTAAAACCACAGCTAAGTAAAAGTCATGACTTTTACATTTATTCTAAGAAGGAAGATATTTTGGTTTTGTAAGTAACACTAAGCACAATGACACTGCAGAGGATTTATGTTCTTTAGCTCAGTTACCTATGCAGTACCTATACAATTAGTCCTACATGTGCACGCTGTACTCTACTACAGCTTCTGAACCTCTCACTGAGTCCACCAGGGAGGCAAGTTCTTCCTCATTGTACAGTGACAGGAATCTGTGGCATCATGGACTTAATAAGGCTTTCAAGTTTTAGACTGCTTTAGACTGCCTTCACTGCTGAATCAGTATCTTTCTCTTCTTAAGATTCAGCTTAAAGACTAACAAGGGATCTTACATCCATTTCCAGAAGGTTGAACATGCTTGACTCAGCAATTTCTTTTGATTCATCAAACTTCTCCAGAGCTTGGCGAAGTTCTTCATCAGGAAGCTTGCCCTGTCTTTTCTTTTTGTAATCAAAATCCAGACGTCGACCCTCCATTTTCTTCAGGTGATGCTAAAAAAAAAAATGCAAATGCAAGTACAAAATAAAGGATATTCCCCAACTCTCCTTATAATGCATTGTAATCATGCAGTCCATGTACATTTGCAAGCATGTACTGTTTGCTGTATATCAACCCTTCCCCAGAGGGGAGAAATAGAAGACAATGAAGTAGGTGGTTTTACATGTCCTTTAAGAAGGCATGGTGCACTGCTGTCTAAATGACAGACCTTCAACAATAAAAAAAGGCCACACAGAATGGATAACTGCAATTGCCACCTGTATAAAAGACATGCGAGTTTCTAGCTTTTTAACTGATGCAGAATTACCTGAACGCTATGGTTTTTCCCTAGATATTTGAGAGAAAACTCTACTAAAAGCACAAATTAGTACATTTTTGCCTGTGTAACGGTTCTCATAAACAAAGCAACACAGAAAATATTTTTATCATTTCCATCAAAGCACCAAAGGACTTACTATTATCTTTTATATAAGATTTTCTTCAGTTACATTCTTTTCTGACAGTTACATTCATGCCAACCTTTTTAGCAGCTGCCACATCAAGCTGGCCAAAAGTTCATGCTACCAGCATGAGCATGAATGCTTTAGGTGTTTACTGTCCCTCAGAAGAATCAATTTGTCATCTATTAGGATATTTAGAATCTTGTCAACTTTGTAAATGGCATCAAACTGCCTAAGACATCTTTTTTCCACATACATTTAACAGTATCAAAGCCTTACTGAACTCAGAAGAACAGTTACTTATACAGGTAAGTATTTGCTGAATTGGGAGCCACTTTTACTTCCACAATTGTAAAATTATGTTGTGTCTGTAGAAGTATGTGTGCAAACGGATTTTTCTCTGTAAATGCTGGCTAGTTCCTGGATTACTAATTACATAACTCATGCAAGAAAACAGTTTGTGTTTGAAATTCCTGGGAATGTTTCAGACACTGTCTTCATACAGACAAAAGAGTAGTGCCGGTCTAGAGGCAATTATTGAAATGCCCTCACATGTCATACACTAGAAAACTGAATGTAAACATCTGTTCATCTGTTTAGTGAAATGAGCTTTCAAATGGTAGAATTAGAGTACTGTGTTCATACCTGCATAAGCTTGATGATGCTACTGTCAAAAAATGTTAGAATTTTGATCTTTCTCTTTCTAAACCATCACTGAGAGAGGCAGAACTGAAAAGTAAAACTCAAGCCAAAAGAGACTAAAATCAGATCATCTGCAAATCTGAATGCCCATTATAAACTACACAACTAACATTAATTTTGAACATACACACTGTCTGCACATTGGCATTATTAAAATGCCATATTGAGGGCAATACCTGTATTTCCCTCAAATCTTTGTCATGGAGATTCTGAAGTGGGTCAATGAAGTTTTGTTTCACTTCCATGTCTAAAGAGTCCTTGACCTCGGAAAGCTCCTTCATTGCTTCTCCCACATCTGCAAGTGCTGGTCCTGAAAGAAAAGATGTCCAATTTATCTCAAAATAACTTCATTCCAATTCACTGTAGAATGGAGCTGAGTCATGGAAATGTCAGTTAACAATTCACTTTAAGTCTCAAGTTTAGGAAAGAAACAGAGTATGACACACTGTGTGAAAGGGCAACACAGATTTTACACTTCTGCAGCCCACAGAGTTTATGCCTTGTAATACAGCTGAACTTAAAGATCCATGCTGTGTCAAGACAGCCTCCTCCACACCTCTCGTTGTCTGTTCGTTCCTCACTCTGGTGAAACAAAAGTGCTAGAAAAGAATTATCTGCATTTGCTCCAGTGTTGTCATCACCAGACACTAGACTGCATACAGAAATAACTCTAATGCAAGTCTAGGTCTTCCTGTTTGTATCAGAGATACAATGAAATTCTTAACAATTTCACATAACTTTTTTTTGATGAAAGATTTTTTTGATACAACTTCAAACACCTACTCAAGTTCATAAACTTCAATAAGAATTACCTGCCTTTTGAGATTTCTTCCAAGATTAACTTGAGGGACACAAAAAATACCACTCTGGTTTACCTCCTCTGCATAAAAACAGAAGCAAGAAGCTCAAAAATACCCTCATGGTTTGAGGTGTAGGTTGGTGGAAAAAAATGCACTTTCAAAGAATACAAAGTGTCTGAAAACCTAAAAATTTGAGAAATCAGAAGGAGCTTTGTCTCCCAAGCAGGGGATGCCAGCAATGCACTGCATAACTAGAGAGCCTGCCAGACCCAGATGAAAAAGTGACAAACAGCCCTAATAGCTGCTATTAGTTAAGAATGTGAAAATAATTGCCATGTTTATTCTGCTGCATGCTACTGCAGTCATCAGGGAATATACAGCTATTTGCACAAACTAAATTCTATTAGTTTTTCATTTTCCCTTTAAAAATGTTTTTGAAATTTAGCAAATGAGAGGCAACCAATTAGAAAAACAATTCGGTAGTCTTTAGCACAAATCAACCTACATCTGTCAAGCTAAGGAGTGAATTATATCAAACAAACAAGAAAGTACCTTTTCCATTATAGATGTCTTTGTGCCCGGAACAACATTTAATGAAGATTCAAATAGGAAATAGAGTTTCCACAGTCCCACTTGCAGGTCCTGTGTGTTGCCATATAAAAATATCCAGAGAGAAGCCCACACAAATAGGACACAGACAAAGTATTCTGTTGTGAATGTCACCTCTTTTAGTTAGACCTCTACTGTTGCAGAACACAACATTAAGTCTCAGTTTAACTTTTATCAGTCAGGCAGCTGACATGTATATTACTTATATGACTATATAACATATATAAGTATAACTAAGTTTATACTCAGTTTGGGGCTTGGAGGGAGCAGCGGTTGACAGATAAGACACAAGTGCCTTAAAATGTGGAATTTGGTCAGAAAAAAGGTCTGTCTATTGAAAATCATTAGCTTTTCTTTGCTGCTTGTAATGAAGACAGTATTTATTTTAAGGATGCTGATGACAAAAGGGTTTTATTGTACACATGCATAGACAATAATATAATTTCTGAACATGTACATCTTTCATCCCAACACATCCCCAGTAACATAAGTTATGACAAAGAGCCTAAAGCCTGTATGGATATGGGTCCAAATGGAAACAATTTGACTTTCATCCACAAGAAAAAAATCTCTAGTCCAAATCCACGAAAGATACTCAACAAGCCTAGACCGACCTTAAAAGAGAAGCCTGATGAAGTCAAACTCTGAGGCTTCTTGCAGAAGTTCTTCCATAAGAGCGCAACACTTCAGTAATGAAAGTTATATTAAATTTTACTATGTTTTTTATTGCATTATAATGGAAAGGGATGTAATCAAGTTACCAAAGTTGCATTCTTCTCCAAGTTCTCGGCCAAATTTCAGCATCGCATCTGCCAGCAAGGCTTCAGCCTGAGGGTAACCTGGTCCCTTTTCCTGGCCCCGAATTTTTGACATAGTGTTGATCATGCTGAGTTTAGCTCTGGAAGCTGAAGCAGGCAAGTGACAGAGGTTACAAACATGCACTAGTTTGACTCCACAGACAAGAATGCACTTTTTACATTTATCTGAGCTACCTACAAAATATTTGAAGGAAATTATCTAAGTTTAGAACTAAGCCCTGTTTTTCATCAACTATTCTTAGCGCAGAGGAATGAAATATTGTTGGTCACTGGCTTTTTTCTTCAGATGGTTGGCCAGCAAGGAGGCTCTGACCTGAACTTTACTTCAAAGTTTCCCTTGAAATTACTTGGACAGAAGAAAGCCTAGGAACACTCCCAAAATAGAGTGTTTGACACGTGCTACAACTCAAATAGATAGAAAAATCTTTAAGCTATCCCCAAACTCTTAATCTCAAAATCCTCAGGTACCAGATGGATAGCAGATTGAGCTGATCTTCCCCTCAAGAAAAAGTCCAGGCTAGGTACACTAAAGATTAAACTGTGGTGCCCCACTTTTTTTAAATGTTTGAAAGTTCTTCTGTTGTAGAATATTAAATAAAACCTATGTCCACAAACAAGATGCCCAACAACCTTTGAAACACTCTTTGCTTTTCATGGGGATTTGGGGAAACTCCTGCTTCAATACAGTTTTCCACTCTACTTTAGCTTGTATTCTATTTCAGAAACATAACTACAGATCAGAAGAAAGCACACAATTATCATAATTGATGAAAACAAAGACAGACAACATAAAAGAATTAATTTGTTTGGTGATGTGCTTTAGTGAATTTTTGCAACTACAGAATGTGAATGGCCTGCAGAGAGTGAATTAATTAATGGCACTTGGCTTCAGGTTTTGCCAGCTAAATCATATTGCCAGCAAAGCTGACTCAGTGGGTGTTTCTACCTATATTACTGTGTGTGCTACAGGAGGGCAGCTATGAATGCCTCTACCTTCCTCCTTGCAAAGGCTTATGAATTAGTGTTTCTGTTTACAAAATATTAGTAGCTCATGCTGCTGTGTGCTGCCTTCATTGGTCAAAACTCAGCCTTGTACACATTTCTGCAACAAAACACAACATTAGCCAACTGGAGTCAGCAAGTGTTTTGCTCGCTCTCAATTTATTGTTGAAAGTGCATATCAAGAGATGGTTCTTGTTCCTCAATGTGTTTCACTTTGTGGCATAAAACGTATGTACATAGACACAGAAACAGACACAGGAAAATCAGGCAAGTGTCATAGTACTTATTTTGCCTGAGAAGCAGCTATGAAAGGATAACATATTTTTAACATACAGTAATTATGTTTTTGTAAGCTTTCTCACTATCCTTGAGTGTCACCAGATCATGCTTTTCAGCATCTGACTTTCTTGATGCTTTCTGTTTCTACCCACTACAAAACTGCAGTCAGCAGACTAGCTGACTGTTCAGTATAAGAAACTGCATTTTAATGAAGTGTCTGGCCTTTAAAAATGGCATGGAAATGCCATTTGATATTTGCCATTTGGCAATGATGGTAGCCATGGGAAAATACAGAAGCACAAAAGAAACTAAGGCACAAACAAAACCAATCAGGGGAATGGAGGCAGCAAGCTGAATTAAAATGGGAATAAATAGGAGTATTTTCAGAAATGAAAGAAAAAAATGTTAGAGGGAATATAAAAAGATGAAGTGGCTATATTCTGGACAGGCAGGTAAGAGTAGAATCCAAAAGATACAGTAAAGAATGAAAGAGATGAAAGAACAGTAAGAGAAGGGCAAGAAATAAATCATAAAGAGAAGAAAGGTAAGCATGAAAAATTCATGCTTCAATGATTCATTTAATAATTTAATAATGCTTGCATTAAAATCCTGATTTAGTAGGAAATCCACCAGTGGTCGCATTCCACTTTTCTTCTTTAAAAGTTGATTCCAGTAACTTCCATGAGAGCAGAGGAAAGTTTGTGCTCAGTCAATCTCAAAATCCCGTCCTGAGCCCTTTAATTTCTATTGCTTTATTGTGCTAGTGCCATGTGCTTTCTTCTCTAAGTTATGTTTCAACCTGAGTCAGGACAGGCAGAGATGTACAAAACACCACACGGAAGTGACCTGAATGTTTCATTCTTTTCCCAGTTGCACTCCTTTACATTGACTTTCATTGTGTCACTAATGATTCACTTTAATATTAAGTGTTAACAGAGCCATGGCGAATCATATGAATACTTCCAAAAGAGTTTGAAAAAAACTTCAGCAGTGAGTTCAATTGCTCATTCTTTCTACTTTCAATCTTGTTCATCCTGCACCTTTTTTTCTTGAAATTATGGTCACGTACATCTGTATGGAAAGTCATTGAGCCATCATCATGCTAATTTTTAGTTATTTTCAGCTCTCCTTCAGTTTTTTTCAAAATTGGGAAGTCTACAAAGCTATCTTTTTTCATTCACACTAACCTCATCTAATTAACATCTCTTTCAATAAATTCACCTTTGTCTTTAATTCCCTTCCCTTCCCTTCCCTTCCCTTC
>NW_010538486.1:0-8561 GCF_000687285.1 Phaethon lepturus
GCACCGTAGGCCGAGGGGCTGGCGTGCCTCCCCGGCGGCAGTGCTCCAGCCGCCGGCCTTGCTCCGCGCCTCCTTTTGCGCATCTGCCTTTACGGCCAAAAAGCAAAGAAAACGGCGTCCGCGTAGCTGTCCTGTTCTCCGCGTGAAAGTGACTCCCTGCAGAGAGGGTGCTCCGATTCCTTCAGCTGTGCCTCCGGTCCCACTTACGTCGTCTAAAAGAGGGGCCCTGGTCTCACAGCTGGGACCGCACAAAAAAGCAGTTTGTAGTGACAGTTTCATCACTGCAGCCATGGAAAACATGATCGGAAGCAAAAGCTAAAGCGTACTTCTCAATTTGATAAAGCTTAATCATATGCTTGCTTTGAGCTGTTTGGATTTGAGATGGTGGAAACAAGGCGCGTTTCCTGTTTGCCCCTTGTTATCTGGAAATTTTTTTTCTGTCATCAGCATCTAAAGAAAAACGATGGAACAGCCTCTGACTTAAGTAATTTGTATATTTTTAAAATGTTTGCCTCGATTTCCATAAATGGTTTTTCAAGTCAGATGTTCCTTTTTTCCTCCCTGCTTGAAACTGCATTCAACAACCTCAGCAGTCAAGAGTAGCTCCCATTGTAACAAACCTGGCAGAGAACTTGGATTAAAGAAATGAAAGTGTTAGATTTGTAGGATCTCACAAGCCATATCTATGTATCTACTTATTTTAAGCGCTCACTACTTCAAATTTTCTTGTCTTTACTTTTGTATAAGTGCTTATTCTTTCTTACAACTTTAGAGTCTTGGACAATAGCTTGTGGTTTGAAACTTCATGTGGCATACACCATTTTTCATTGTGTCTTTCATTGGCTGTGCCTTTATTAATAGATGTTTTATTTTATTGGTCTAGGTAACTTTTATAGTTCTTTCTTACAGTTCTTTGTAAGTTCTCTCTTTGGATTTTGGGGTTTTATTTTGATTAAAAAAAACCACAACAATACCCATCATCTTATGTGCATCCTGTAGCAACATTTTAACTCTTGAAAGGGTGATGTTTGTTTTGCAGATTCTGATTCTGGATCTGAATCTGATTCTGATCAGGAGAATGCTGGCTCTGGTAGTAATGCTTCTGGAAGTGACAGTGACCAGGATGATGACAGGGAGGCAATAAAACCCAGTAACAAGGAGTTATTTGGAGATGATAGCGAGGATGAAGGGGCATCCCATCACACAGGGAGCGACAACCACTCTGAAAGATCCTACAATCGATCTGAAGCGTCAGGACATTCTGAGCATGAAGATAATGATCAGTCAGACGTGGACCAGCACAGTGTTTCAGAAGCTGCTCATGATGATGACGAGGATGATCGCGGGCATGGGTCAGACGAAGGCAGTCATCATTCAGAGGGAGATGGTTCTGAAAAAGCACATTCTGAGGATGAGAAGTGGGGCAAGGAGGACAAAAGCGATCAGTCAGACGATGAAGAGAGACAGCAGAATTCTGATGAGGAGGAGAGACAGCAGAACTCTGATGATGAGGAGAAAGTGCAGAACTCTGATGAAGATGAAAGGCCACAGATGTCTGATGATGAGGAAAGACTCCAGAACTCGGACGAGGAGAAAATGCAGAACTCTGATGATGATGAGAGGCCACAGGTCTCAGATGAGGAGAAGATGCAGAACTCTGATGATGATGAAAGGGCGCAGCATTCTGACGAGGAGAAAATGCAGAACTCTGATGATGATGAAAGGGCCCAGCACTCCGATGAAGAGGAGCAAGAGCATAAATCTGGTAGGACTGAATATGGTGGTAATGATTTGTTTCTGGTTTGATCTCTCTTTATTGCTTCATTTATATTGGCCTGAAACGATGCAGTCTTCAATGTAAACTCATTAATGATGTAGCTGTCAACTATAGTCATCTTTGTAATTTTTTTTATGCAGCACATTTAAATTCTCTTTCATCTGAATCAACTTACTAATACAGAGGAATTTTAAAATGTGGAAGAAAATTTTTAATTTGCTGAGAATAATTATGCTCTTTAGTAGAGTCTGCAAGGGGCAGTGATAGCGAAGATGAAGTTCTGCGAATGAAGCGAAAGAAACCAATTGCATCAGATTCAGAAGTGGACAGTGATGCAGAAGGACAGAAAGGTAAATGGCGGCATTGTTTTGTGGGTTTTTCGTTCATTTAATCCTCATCTTAATGCAGCATTCATCTGCTTTGGAACTTGATAAAATCAATAGCACTTGCTGTGCAGTGTAACTATAGTGCCATGGAAATAACAAAACAGCACAGCAAGAATTCTGTGTGGGGAAGTACACGCTGTATTTCTGCTGGTTATCTCTAGTTAGCTGTATCAGTTTCTCAGTTTCCTCCATGAGAGAGGGAGCTTTTGCTTTGCGGATGTTAGTTCACACATTTTTACTGAAAGATGTTAAGAAATGGTGCCTCTAATCAGAGCAGCCCAGAGAAGCTATACTGGCTTTTGTGATGTTTAGCTGGCTGAGAAAGAGGTGTTGATTCTTCTGGCAAGTAAAACCTCCAAAACATGTAATGAAGTTGCTGTTTACATATGTCTAAGTTGTTTACTTGAGTAAAGGATGATCTTATACTCTTGATTCTTCTGTTGCCATTTTCCAACTAGATTATCTTATTTGATAGAGCCTTTCCAGGAAAACACACCTTGAATCATTAGCTTAAAAAGACAAGGGAAAACTGTTTTTCAGGATAAGAGAATAATGTCTGTTTCATGAACATTTGCAGGTTTTAACCTGTGTAGGTGATTGTAGGTGGCAATAAAAGTGAAGGATGCGTTAATCTTTTTTTTTTTTTTTTTTTGGGGGGGGGGTTTTTTTTTTTTGGTGAGTGTGCTTGCATGTAAGGGTGTGTGTGCACATATATATGTATTTTAAAATAGAAATTTTTCTGCTCAAGAGCATGCAGATGTCATGGACCTGTTTGGAGGTGCAGATGACATTTCCTCAGGGAGTGATGGAGAAGACAAGCCACCAACACCAGGACAGCCCATTGTGAGTAGATTTGACTTTTGAAATAACTAACATGCCATTCCACTCTGAAATTTGGAACACTGGTGAAGTTGGATAATATTTTAGGGAAGAAAAGACTAACGGCACTGAGTAAGCATTACAGATAATTCTGCCCTACATTAAAGTTTTATGCATAGCAATATCAGATGGATTCATTTATCTGCCTTCCCCCATCCCTGCTCCACTTTTTGTACTTGAAAGAAATCTGCTGAGTAGTTTTGATTGTCATGAAGTAAAATACAAAGTCATAGCTGTCTTTGGTACCTTAGTACAGCTATTTGACAAATATTTCATTTTGGGTCTTGATGATAATACAGAAAATTATTTTTTTATCTGTGAAAAGTTGCCCCCCTTTTATTCTCCAGTCCTTAGCTGAAAACTGTATGTCAGCTCCTTTGCTGTCTCCTTCCTGTCTTTGGTCTCTTTTGAGTTTGCGCTGGTATTTGCAAACGTCAAATTTGCAAAATGGTATTTGCATACATCACTTTAAGTAGCATATGAAAATGCTGAATTGGAACGCTTTCACTAAAAATGTGCAAGCTCTTTTACCCAAAGCTTCCTAATCTCTCTCTGTGCATATAGATGACTTTTCTTCAAGCAAAATGTGTTTATTATAGCAACGGTAGCCAGATAGGGTTTTTTCACTTATGCTCCTGTTCACCTTTTTTTCATTAGGATGAGAATGGACTGAGTCAAGAACAGCAGGAAGAAGAGCCTATTCCAGAGACTAGAATAGAGGTTGAAATACCAAAAGTAAACACAGACTTGGGTAATGATTTGTATTTTGTGAAGCTGCCCAACTTCCTTAGCGTGGAGCCCAGGTAATTGCACATTACATACTTGACTGATAAGGTTTTTTAGTGTTTTACTATATTGCTTTTGTTTTAGTAATACAATTAAATATGTTGGACATATTTAAAGTAGTTGACATTTAAGTTGCGTGCTTTTGGTTGTGATCAGTCAATAGTAATATCTATTGTTGTTATCTAATTGAGTGCTGAGTAATTTTCTCTTGAGCTTGGGTTTCAGATTGGTTGAATAGTTTGTCTTTAAAAAAACAAACAAAAATATGATTTAATTGAAAGTACGTGCTGTCAGTTGAATTTTAAACGTAGGTTCAGGCTCTCAGAGATGTGAAAGCCAACTGTGCAGGACCTTTATGCACTTTGGAGTGATAAAAACATAATTTTGAATTTTAGAATAAGCCCTTTTTAATTTGTGTGTGCTAAATTTACTGTTTAACTATGAAGAGGCTGATTACTCATTTTCCTATTTACCTAATCCAAGCTAAAGAAATTTTCTGGAATTCATAAGGAGAAACAAAATGTTAGAGTTGTTTGCGATGTTAGGTTTGGCCCTAAAGCCCACCTTCAGCACTTCTAGTAAATTGCTGTTAAATCTGTCTCCTCAAGTGTTTTGTTAAGCAACTTTACTGCATCGTTTAAGAGGTGTCTTCTTAGCTGGCAGTGTAGCATTGTTTCTGTTTCATATTAGTTAGATCATTCTTCCTGGCTTTCACACTTGTCGTGGTTTAGCCCCAGCCGGCAACTAAGCCCCACGCAGCCGCTCACTCACTCCCCCACAGTGGGACGGGGGAAAGAATCGGAAGAAAGTGAGGAAACTCATGGTTTGAGATAAAGACAGTTTAACAGGGAAAGCAAAAGTCGCGCACGCAAGCAAAGCAACACAAGGAATTAATTCACCACTCCCCACGGGCAGGCCGGTGTTCAGCCATCTCCAGGGAAGTGGGGCTCGATCACATGTAATGGTTTCCTGGGAAGACAGATGCCGTAATTCCGAATGTCCCTCCACCCCCTCCTCCTTCTTTGTCCCAGCTTTATATACTGAGCATGATGTTATATGGTATGGAATATGTCTTTGGCCAGCCTGGGTCAGCTGTCCCAGCTGTGTCCCCTCCCAGCTTCCCGTGCACCCCCAGCCTGCTCGCTGGCAGGGCAGCACGAGAAGCTGGAGTGTCCTTGACTACTTAGCAACAACTCAAAACATCAGCCTGTTACCAACATTTTCTCATCCCAAATCCAAAACACAGCCTCACACTAGCTTCTTTGAAGAAAATTAACTCTACCCTGGCTGAAACAAGACAACGCTATAGACCATTTCAGGAGAGAACTGTTAAGAACCTGGTTAGTGGCTGCAATCAGCGAGAAAAGTCCTGAGGATCTTTGGGGGTCAGACAGAGCTGGAAATAGAATTGTACAGTAGCAGAGTCTGTTTATCTCTTCTTTCCCTTGCAGCAGCCTGGAAACTATTAGGAAGGAGGCTAAGGAATGGCCTTCCCCTACTCACTCCCACCTCGGCTGTCAGGTTTTTTGAAGGAAGAGAGGAAAAACAATTTCACCTTCCTTTCCTTTCAGTTGGTTTTGAGATTCAAATAAAAAAAGGACAAAGATTGTGATCTTAGAAAATCCCTAATTTACGACATTTATAAGATGATAAATTTTCTTCGTATTTTCTCAATATAATATTGTATATATTTTGTTCCAGACTTAACCTTGACCTCATCAACCTGATAGTGAGGAAACAGTATTTTCTGAGGCAGACTTGATTTCTTTAGCTAGAGCCATTTAGAAGGTCTGAATGTTAAAGTGGCTGTAATTGATGGGAGGGAAGACACTTGAGTAGGCCTCCCATGGTGTAGAATCAATGCAGTAAATTACATTACTGCAGAAATGGCTGTCACAGCTGCAGTACCTACTGTTGTGTGCAGTGTATAATTTAAACCTTTCAAGCACCTGTTATTTCACACAAGTCTAGAATAATCTGGATTAATTTTTAGAAGAATAAAGACTGTATTATATAATTTATTGCAGACCTTTTGATCCCCAGTATTATGAAGATGAATTTGAAGATGAAGAGATGCTTGATGAAGAGGGTAGAACTAGGTTAAAACTCAAGGTATAATGTCAGTTTTCGTTTTCTCTTTAACACTCATCTAGTCACATTTCTTCAGAGTCTGTTCCAGGTATTTTACAATGGCATTTTGAGTTACGGTTCAGATTATGAAAGTGTGAAGCAGTTCAGCACTGCGAAAAGTTGCTCCATTTTAGTAATAAATTTTAAAAAAAGCCTGACAGCTGCATTTCACCTATAAAAGCAATACCTTTAATTTCTTTGCACCATGCAGCAAATTTTCTAACTTTTCTAACTGTAATTCTTGACCTATACAGAGTATATTTTACCACAGTATTCCTTCCTATGAGTTAGAAAAAGTGTTTTGGTGTTTTTTCCCACAGGTAGAAAACACAATACGATGGCGGATGCGACGAGATGAGGAAGGGAATGAGATCAGAGAAAGTAATGCACGGATAGTCAAATGGTCAGATGGAAGGTTAGTTTGGACTCTTTGCTATTGAAGGAATAAGTTGTTCTTACAGGGAAATGCCATGGCATGCAAAACTGGCAGGTCAGCAAATTTTGATGTCAGTTCTGCACAGCAGAAATTGTTTTAGTCTCAGTGCTTTGAAAATTTTGGGCTCTGCTTAGTTTGGATTGAAATATGATTATTTGCTATATGTAAAAAGGAAACATGAAGGCTTCTCCATTTATCAGTGAGGCAAAAAATAGACTGTAGTGACTTTATCATGTAACTGATACATGACTCTCTTTTAAGCATGTCTCTCCACTTGGGCAATGAGGTCTTTGATGTGTACAAGGCGCCACTACAGGGAGATCACAACCATTTGTTTATCAGACAAGGGACAGGTCTGCAAGGACAGGCTGTTTTCAAGACAAAGTTAACCTTCAGGTAAACATGCTATTCTATATCAAATGTTGATACTACTTCTGCAATTAAGTGTTGTAACTAGTATATCAAAATTAGAGGTACCAGTTCGTAAACCTTCAGAGTTTAACTGTTCAGTAAGAATGTGCTATTTTCCAAAGTCAGTATTTTGATGAGAGTTTTCCTAAATTAGGTGTCCCAATTTGAAAGGTTAATATGCCGTTTGCTGCAATTTGTAGGCTACATGTATTTTTTCAATATACATTTTAATTTCCATTTTTAAGTCCAAGTCCTTATCTGAGTGAGAAACAATACTAATATTCCCTGAAATTAATGTTTCTTCTGATGCACAGTTGCTATCAAGATGATGATTTTGTCCTGGGACATTGATGTGAAATGTGAGGATGATTATTTAGGCTGGTAATGGTCTGCAGATGTTTTGCTGAGAGAGGAATTGGTGTCTCCAGTAGCTGTTAAGATGCACATAAATAAATAAAAAAGGATGATGCTTTTACTTCTGTGCAGATGAACCTTTAAAATCTTAAGTATGCAGGCCCTACCATTATCCTTTAAAAATGGATACACTCCTTTAAGAACTACTTAATCTATGGCAATTTTTTAACAGGCCACACTCTACGGACAGTGCCACTCACAGGAAGATGACTCTGTCTCTGGCAGATAGATGTTCAAAGACCCAGAAAATTCGTATTTTGCCAATGGCAGGTCGTGATCCAGAGTCTCAGCGCACAGAAATGATTAAGGTATTGTGGGATGAAACTCTTATCTGCAGATTTAAATCTAAAAAGTCACAAATGTAATAAGCTGAACATTTCAGAACATTTTATGACTTTATGAAAAACAGAGTGTATTTTGGAGTTATAGACAAGAGTTGGTATAGGTGCAGTTTGCTTAACCTTACAGATTACAAAAACATCAGAATATGTACAGTCTTTACCATGCTGTGAAATTATTTCAAAAGCTACATTAGCATACCAGCTGCTCTTGAGTATTTTTTTACTTTTCTCAATCTTTATATATTGCTGCTTTCTTTGGACAGAAAGAAGAGGAGAGATTAAGAGCTTCCATTCGTAGAGAATCTCAGCAGCGAAGAATGCGGGAGAAGCAGCATCAGCGTGGTCTGAGTGCAAATTATTTAGAACCTGATCGTTACGATGAAGAGGATGAGGGTGATGATGCAATCAGTCTAGCAGCTATCAAAAACAGATACAAAGGTGGCATCAGAGGTAATAATAAACCTTACCAGCACGTATGTAGGGCCTGTGTTATTCAGATGGATTAATTTCACAAGAGAATCCTGGTAAGATTGTATTTTGCCAGTTCATTTCGTACAGGAGGAGACATGAATTCAGTTCATATTAAGTTTATTTTGTTTACTCTCGTCTTAGATTCTGCCAGCTTTTTGTGGGACTAAATGTAAGAGAATTATTTTTAATAATCTCTCTTCCTCACCAATTTCAGATAAAGATAAATATTTGTCTCTTCATTTTGGTCTGTAGAGGAACGTGCTAGAATCTACTCTTCTGACAGTGATGAGGGCTCAGATGAAGATAAAACACAAAGACTACTCAAGGCAAAGAAACTTACTAGTGATGAGGTAAGAAGAGGGTTTTTTTCTTAAGCTACTTGTTTTCAGTCAGGAACACTTCCTGCACTAAATCTAGTTTTTAAAGCTGAGGCTTTTGTAGTTTCCTTTATGCTGTGATGAATGTATTATGTACGAAGGGGGGAGGGGTTAAAACCAGGCTCACTAAAGTTGAGCCTAGGGGTGGCGTGC
>NW_010538487.1:0-21934 GCF_000687285.1 Phaethon lepturus
TGGAAAGGGATGCTGCTGAGGAGATGCCTCATACTCCAGTCAGTGTTGGGATAATCCAGTGACTGTCCAGAGACAGTGTGAGTCTCAGCCGATTGTAATCCCAGGTGGAAAAGGGACAAGTCCAATCATAATTCCCCAAGTATTGCCGTGTTCCAAAATATTTAGGGTTCGGCAGTAGATGTAAAACTGGAGTAAGACCTGTCACAGAAAAGGCTTGCTGCTGGTCTCTCTCGTCTGTAGCTGTCGTCTTCTGTGTTTCTCGTCAGAGAGGGAATCTAAAAATGACATTTGGTTTAGATTACAAAAATAACGACAAGATAAAGTAGCCCTGAGAGAGCAGAGCTTGTGTGTCTCCTCTATCAGAGTGCAACAGACCTAGGAACAAAATGGCTGCTGCCTTTGCACATCAGCAACGGGGACGGAAAAGTAGGGAAAATGCGCACAGCCCTCTGCTCCCCAGCTACATCCCTTGATGCCATCCATCCTCCTTTGCAAGTCTAAGGAATTGGTTTTTGCATTGTGCAATTCTTAGTATTTTGCCTGACTATTTTTAAGGGCCATCAGGCGGTCAGACTAATATTAACCCTAAGTTGCAGTTTATGAATATTGTAAGGGTTTGGATATTGCAAATTTGTATTTCTTTTTCCAGTGCATAATAGGGAAATTGTGCAGCTGATACCAGTTCGGGGGGATTTTGTCTAACCAAAGGTGTTAGCTCCAGTCCTGCTACTCCTTCAGTTGGAAGGGAGAGACCTGAATCTATTATGCAGTGGGCATAGTGGTCGTCTTCACAGAAAACTCCAAGTCTGTGGCTCTCTTCCAGCTACTAACTTTGTTTTGAAAGGGCAGCTGATATTGTAGGTGATAAAGTTTTAAATTATAAGTAAGCCTGAGATGCTGAATACCTGAAGGACAGGTAAACTCACAGGTGAGGGGGGGGAAATTTGAATTCCTGTTTCCTCACAGTTCTGTTGTAGATGTGAAGTTCTAAGAACATGAGGCAAGGTTGTAGAGAGAGAGTTAACATGTTTTACTAGGCTAGCTTCATATAGTTGGAAAAATACCTACAAGCTCTTGAACACATAAGCACTTCTTAAGAGAAGTTGCCTGTTTTTTCCTGTTATATGCTGTTTTCTGATATTGATCTGAATGTCTGAATTTGTCAGAGCCTTTCAAGGCCTTTCTCAGAGCCTATTATAGAAATCCCCTAATTTATGTCTGAAATTTCTTTCAATTTACTTCTTTTAAAACTATATGTATGCATTAGCAGTGCTCTGATTGCATCCCTAATACATGTGTGCACACCCTTAAATATCAATATAAATAACTGAAATGGAAAAAGAAATAATGCAAAAAAATTATTTCCAACAAAACAAGGTTGGTTATTAAAATATTTAAGCATACAGAAGACTGTAAATGTATAGTGCAGAAAGTGAGAACGTTTTGTATTGCGTAGACAATTTAGGATGTGCCACTTCCCTGTCAACTCTTAGTTCCCAGCAACAGATACTAACCATCAGAGGGCACTCCTGATCCTACAAAGAAATAATGTGGTTTGCTAGAACAATAGTGAACAGTCAGACTTTCCTAATCTGGTAACATGCTTTACATGATTTATATCCCATTGGCATCTGGATTATGAGTCAACAGATGATAAAGTCAGATATTTATGACACCTCCATTTACCACCCTTTACAGCACGGTGCTAAATACCGTATAACTGATGCACTTGATTTAAAAGTCACTTGCAGCATAGTAGTTCTAGTGATTTCTTCACAGTTTAATATAGTACTTAGGCTGTGAAGGAAGTTTGCTAAAAGAAATGACTAACAATAGGGTCTGTGTTTCTTTAGCAATGTCCTTAGCGTCCATATAAGAGTGTTAGTCCGGGTCAGGATGCTGTATCTGGCATAGCATAGTATGTTCTTACTAGCATTCACCTAGGAGCAGCTTATTTGGCTGTATGTGAGAGGAGAGGCAGTCAGATACGTTAGGTGTGTGCTTAGCAGAGAAGTGTGGTAAGCTTTAATATTTCCTTTCATATGGTCTTACACCCCCGTGAATTTTGCCTTATATGTCCTTTTGTAGGATTGTCTTTTTTTTCCCCTGTGAGAAACATTCCTAAAGTATGCATTTCTTTTTTTTTTTTCAATGCGCTTCTATCCTCTGTTTGAAAGGGAGCACTTTTTTCTCCTTGCAAAAGCAAAACCTTGAAAACAGTACAATTTCTGAGTGTGTAACAGAATGCTCACAAAAACAACAAACCAACTACAAAAACATTTTTCTTTTCTTTTTTTTTCCCCTTGAGAAGCTTTCCTGATGGCAACCCCTGACTCTAAGAAAGGCATAAAAAGTGAGAGGAACCTGTCATACCTCTTTTTTTCCCCCAGCCTCAGCCCCACAGCGTATTAGCATGTTTATTCCTTGAGAATAGACAACTTCATGCAATTAGTTATGCACACTCTCCTTGTAAAAGCGTCAATACTGCAAAGAGGGATATGCAGGAAACAGGAACGTATCCAAGTGGAGGGAACAGCAGGCACTGCTTACATGTGTGATCTAAGACCTCAGCAGTAGGATTCTCGTTTGGTATCTGGTCTGAGCTCTGTATTTGCCCCAGTGTTCCCATCTGTGTTTTATCTGACACTGATGCTGGTGCTTGAACCCAGCAAAAGATACCCATTTTAACGGGTAGATCCTGGGGGAGACAGGTTTGGACTGTGTGTTCAGAGGTCTGTTGTACCATTCAGTTTAGCTCTAGTACTCTGATGTTTGAGCTTCAGTGTCCATGTGGTTTCAACAGTCTTGAAATGGCTTCCTGCTGCTGTGATGGTATGAACTGGGTTGACGACTAGCTTGACCCAAAATCCCAAATCCCAGCCCAAATCAATGGGTCTCTAGAATAGTTCTGGAGAGAATTTGCTGGCTTTTGCCACTGCCATTCTGTGTCGGCTGACAGCTGGAAAGCTAACATATGTAGGCAGTTTCAGAGATAGTTTTTAAGTTGCCTGGAGCACAAAAGGGGAAATTGTCTCTTTCATATTGTCATAATAGGCTTATTAAATTAGATTTTACTTTTCTAGAATTCTTTTGCATGCTAAAGCAATGGGCAAATAACACAAAAGCGGTCTGATTACTTATTTCCGAGTCTCATATAGGTGACAGAAATACCCAGTATGAGAGTAGAGTTGTTTTTTAATGACTAAACCCATCTTTTTTCCAGTATGTAACTTACTGTTGAGTACTTGGGGGTTTAGGAAGTACTGCTGTTGGGTCAGCTTTCTGTTTACAGTGTCGATTCAGAAATGCTTTTAACTAAGATAATTCATCCAGAATGTTTCTGTGGCTTGTTAAAATGTCTTCACTGATAGCAAAGAATATGAAAACAAAGTCTGGGTTGGGAGGACTGAAGGGAGGACATGCCAAAGGTGATTCCTCTTCAGCAGGTCAAATGTTTCCAAGCTGGGAAAAAGAAACGTTTTTAATGGCCTGGCACACTCACAAGGAACTGCCTGAGGAGTGTGTGTGTGCGCGTGTGTATGCTGTGCTCCCAAAGGTTTACTGGAAGCTGCTAGGCACAGATAGCCCCTGGACTGGGTGAGTTTTCGGCTGGATCAAAGATGCATGATGACTAAGGTGAGCAGAGCCAAGTGTTTGTCTCCTGTTGGCAGGATACTTGGACTCTTTGCTTCAAGCCACAGTCACATACATAAATCCCATCTCAGCCTGTCTCCCTAGCCTATGGGGAGAGCTGGGCAGCCCTGATGGCTTCTGGAGAGCAACCCAGAGAGTCTAAACAAGACACTAAACAGGGAGATACCTAAAGGAATAGGGAAGAGGAGTTGTTTTTGGTCAATAGGAAACATGGATTGAATGTCCCTATGTGCAGAGAACTGAGATTTGGGTGGAATCGAGGCTATTAGGATATGGTTGTTCTGTTCAGTAGTTGTCTCTCCCACCTTAACGAGGGAAATACACAGCTGAACTGTTGATGAAGAAGGCAAAACCAGTCATGCTACTTGTGAGAGGATTACTATCCAACGTGTCTCAAGACCTAAGAGGTCAGGGACCAAGAACTGATGTGGACCATTAAGCTTTGTGTGATTAGAAAAGCACAGCCTTCCTCTTTTGACATCACTTCTAACCTTCCCTTAGAAGGACAGTACAACAGGTTATTATAATTACTATGTATTTGTTTTTTACTTTTTTTTCATCCATGGGAAATTATGACAGAGCAATTGTAATTACTTGGCTAGAAAATTACTTTAAACTGTCTGGTGTTCACTGTCCATTTTGAAAGTATTTCTCATATCAGTTTCTCCTTTTCATGTTTTCCTCACACTTTCACAAGATTTATTAAATGCCCGCCTGCTGGAAAGAGTTCTGCAGGGATTTCTGCTCCTCTTAAATCAAGGGCAACAGTCATAGGACTTACACTGCATCTGATCATAGGACTGTTTTTTAGATTTCCTTGAAATGATCCATTCATGGGGAAAAGTGATCCAGGAGTAATGAGATTGTTTCAAATTCAGAGGTAAAGTCCATCTGAAAATGGACTTCAAGGGATTTAGGTGTGATAATGGCAGCCATTATACACGCCATGGTCTGCTACCCTTTGCTGCCCCCAGAGCAGAGATAACAGAAGGAGGTGTTGGGGCACATCAGTTTCTGCCATCTCTACGCTAGGGGTGGTCACCTCTGGGATTGGGGAAAGGCACACCATGGGGTGCAGGTGACTGCCTCAGCTGGGCTTGACTATGCTGATCCATAGAGCCTAAGGAGAGTAAAGGGTTTGTTCAGTGACAGTCTTCCAAGGAACCCTGATAAAACTGAGAATGTTCTGTTTATCAGTACTACAGAAGTGATGTGTGAGGTTGGTTGAAACATTGGGAGTGGAGAGATGCTGGAGAGGGCCTCATGGAGGGCTGCTGAGGTGGTCAGGGGCGTGGAGGACACGCCCTTTATGGAAAGGTGAAGGGTGCTGTGCTTGTAGAGCCTGATGAGGAGGCAGCTATGGGGCAGTCTAATAGCCTGCAAACTGCTTGAAGGCAAGCTATGGAGATGATGAAGCCAAACCCTTCCTGATAGTTTCAAGTGGCAAAAAAGGGACCACAGCATCAAATTGTGGCTTTTGGATTCCTAACTGATGGAAGTTAGGTATAATCCTTTCTCTTTGGAAGGCAGTGCAGGTTTGGAGCAGGGTACTCGGAGAGGAGGTGGGGTATCTATCCCTGAAAGTATTCAGGACTTGACCAGACAAAACGATGGCTGACTTGGTCTGGTGCTGGTGATAGTCCTGCAGGCGGGCAGTTGGACTAGATGACCTCCAGAAGACCCCCACCAACATTAACATTTTGGTGACTCTGTGAACAATGTAAAGATTTTGCTCAGTCTTGACTTTAAAATAACATACTGTTTGCAAGCAACTTCGAAGAGGTGATTTCTTTATTAAAAATGATAGGCAAAAGTATTCACAGAAAACTTACAACACTGCTTCTCAGTGTTTTAAACAATGCTGTAGGCTTTGATTAAAAATTATTTTCATTTCAAATAGTCTTTAAAAATGAAGTTTTGTCACTTAATTTGCACAAAATAAAGAACTCCTTTTCATACCACTGAATAAGCACTGTAGTTGATTTGGTACTTCTTATCCAGTATGAATAGCTGCTGCACATGTATGTGTATATATATATAGGATATCTCTAAAAAGGATAAACGCAAACATTTTTTCACTCAGCAGACTGCTAGCTCTCAGTTGTCACCTCATAACTATAAATAATAGCTTTGGAGCTAGGTATATTTCAGAGCGCGGCACAGAAAGAGTGAGCAAATAGAGTTATTTTTTTCCATATCATTGGCACACCATTGTTCCGCTGTGGTCAGTGGTAGGATGTACAAACAGTATTTCGGATTCCATAGGAACCTGTTTTGTATTTATGCTAGGCCAGCCTCATGTGTTACTCAACCGACCGGAGGGATGGGAATGATAACCAGCAGCTTGCTTGGGCAAGAAGGAAGAGGTGCTCTTCCATAGCTAATAAAGAGGCAGAAACTTGAAACAAAATTGGACTAAGATATATGTTTTTAGAACTTGAATTTGCCTACGTCAGCTAAGTTTTGTCGTGGCAAAAGTGCGAAGGGGAATGTGGGAATGCTTTCACCAGGTTGTCTTCATCTGAAAAAACAAAGCAAGAAAGTGAGCAAATTTTAACCAGAAATTGAACGTTAGCCACTTCTGTGAGTCTTTAAATGTTAACATCTATAGAAGAAATACTATATTGCTGTGGCTTTTCCTCAGTGCATTTGCAGGAAATGCCAAACAGTAATGCTCTCCAGTTTAAAACATGAAAATCATATGACAGAAGGAAAATGCACGTGTAAAGCTGATTACTGAGCTTTGACAATGTATTTTCTGCCCACTTTAATAATTTTTAATGAATAAATTAGCTTTTTTTGTTTGTTGAAGTCAGCTTTTTGCTATAATTTATGCAACTGCTGCTGTGGCATCACTGGAGAAGAACAGCGCAGTGGTTGCACACGGCAGTACTCTGGCAGTGTCCTGCTGCTCAGGTGCACCCCAGTTTGCTCCTGTCACATTAAGGGTGTTTTAAAATGAGCCATCATTTACAGATTCCACCTAAAGGAGTTTTCAGCTGGCTCTGCAACGCGTCTTTATGACCATTTCCTCCACCACATATTTATCCTCGGAGAATTACGAAATGCAGAGACCAAGTGGTTGTTCAGGTTCACCGAAATGCACAGGAAGGATTTTTACTGATAATTTCAAATCCTGTATTAACTGCATGGAAAAAATATTTAATATCATTAGTAATCTGACCATATAATTCCCCTTGCCACTTTATGGTATATTTTCCTGCAGTTTTAAAGAAGGAGAAGCCATGCTTGAATCTGATATAACTCATCTAAAAATTTTGAAGGTTTTTTCCATAATGTTAACCTGCCATCTCACATCCAGAGAATAATTGTTGTGGTTTTCTAAATTCATATCAGTGCAGATTAATGCTTTGTAGTTCACCTGCGTGTAAGTTGGGCTGGCAAAGAAAGTGGCTTTTCCGTTGCTACAGTGGTGCCCAGTCAGCTATGCAGTTGATAAGTGGACTGCTCAGGCACAGAAGGTCACAAGGAAATAGAGACCCATTAGTTGCACAAAAAATAAAACAGTGTGCTCTTTCAAAAGAAGTTACTTTAAGTCAACTTTCAGTTAAGATTCAGTTTTATCTTTAAATTCACTCTTGTGGAAGTTTTCTTACATCAGTAATGGAAATGCTAAATGACTTGCTCAAAAGTTGCATTTCTGTTTATTTTATGCTTTCGTTGTTATCACTGAGAGAATTCTTTGGGCAAAGTACAGTAGAAGTTACTGGTGTTCTATAAATGTATATCTGTACTTTCCTATTTATTTCAGTACCAAAGGGCCAATGGCAGTTATGTACAGTAATGCAAGTTCTTACACGCTTAAGTCTGGTCCTGTGTGTATAATAAATGAGATCTACTCCGAAGAATTTGGAAAGCCAGGAGGTTGCAGGGTTAGCCTGCTATGAAATAGCAGGGGACTGAGGCCCTGATCCCCAGTCCATTCTTATTTGTAAAAGCACTTCAGCACATATGTATCTCAAGGCATGTGTTTAAGACCCATTGACATCAATGAGACTTTAGCTGATGCTTAACCTCTGAGCATATGCTTAAGTTTCCTGCCGAATAAGGAGGGCCTTGAGCATATGCTTAAAAATACCCTGCTGAATTGCTGATCTCTCTCAGGCCTCTAGCCTTCCCCAAATACAAACCTTTACTTGCTTCTCTAGGTCACTTGTTTTGGCTTGGACTTCAGATTTTTTTCTTCTTTAGCATTTCCTTTTCACTCAGCTGGCCAGATCTATTTTCTACAACCCCCATTATCACACACACATGGTGTTCATTATCACTCCACATTACAAAGTCGAGTACCCAGTTGGCTAATTTAATGCTTTCAGTGAAAGTGCTATCTATTTATAGTTTTCTGCAAATTTAAAGTCGTGTATGGAAGAAGCTGTTGTCAGTTAAACAAACATATTGTTTATATTCAGGTGCTGTTGGAATACAAACCTTTCACTATAAACCTTTCACACTCTTTTGCTGTGCAACATTATTACTACATTAGGTGGGATATTTAAAAGGTTCCAAAAATCCATTGTAGCTTTCCCAGACTTTTGGACAAGCTGCAATTACTGTTGGCCACAGTATTTAGTGCAGAAAATTTTCTTACCAAAAATACTATTTTGCTTAAGCTGAATTTTTGTAGTGTTATTTTATTTCCACTGGAAATTTTCAATTTCCCTGCAGAAAATACATCCAAAAGTGTTTTTCATATTGAATCAATGTTTCAGAATGAAATATTTTTGAATAATTTTCATTTAGCATATTGAGGATTTTGGTGAAAAAAGAATGATATTTTAATTCAAAGTGAAACTAAAACTCCTTTAAAATTCTAAAAGATTTCCCACGATTAAAACCTACAATCTCAAAGGAAAAAGTTCAAATAAAGATTTCTTCCATAAAACATTTCCCACATGAAAAAGAGGTTTTCCATTTACTTCTAGTTAACACTGCAGAGTTTACCTGGTGTCTTTTATTACTACCAAGAGAAGACTGTGAAAGAATGACCTAAATATGGGCTCACTATTTTGAATTTTTATGCAATAGTTGTTGCGTTAGAAAACCAGCTGTGCTGATCCAAGTCTCCAAGTTGTGGATGTGAAGCCCCCCAAAATTCATGGGTCTCAGGATAAGTTTTTCTTAGTTTTAGTAAAGGCAAATGAGAGCTCCTGACTGTGCCTGCGGCTCATAGATTTCTGTTAGAACATAGGATAATCTTAGCTGATACCTAGGCACATGTAAAAGGATAAACATCTCCCAATCCCAACATTTGTCTTTGGAAATTATAAAGAATTGCTTAACTGTTGTTTTTATTTTCTGATGTCCACTTTCAGATGTTTACCATTGAACATTCATGACTAAAAATGGTTTCCGCTGCACATACTGTTTAAATACATTTCTTGGATGAATCCAGAAAACCACCAATCAGTGAACTGAAACTCAAGCTCATACTCTACTTGTCAAGAGATTCTAGATCATCATGTTACACCAAAACATAACAAACCGTTAAGACCATTTCATGCTTCATTGGCTTCAAATAAACCAGAAGTACCCAGAAAAAGGTTTCCTCCAACTTTCATTTGTCTGCATCTGAATTTGCCAAAATTCAGATGTTCTGCACGCTTTGCTCTTGGCTTCAGCCACTGCATCTTACTAGTAGGGCAGCAGATTTTGTTTTCCTTCCAGGTAAGGAGCAGAAGAAACATTTTTTCACCGAAGCATTGCGGTTCAGGCATAATTTTACTGCCCACACGGGCCCACGTCGTTAGCTTGCAAGATGTCACCCCTGGTCGATGGAGTCCAAAGCCTCTTCATGCTGGGGCAGTTTGCAGTATCACCACAGGCGCACGGGTCCTGTGCTAGTGCCGGTAGCTGGCACAATCAGAGTGGGGATCCTCCAGGAGAGATGGAATCCAACACATATTTTATAAGATTTGAGGGCAGATCAGATTCTTAATTCAATGAGAAATTCCTTTTGCCTCCTTTTTTGCTGACTCAGCATATTGTTTGCAGCTGGACCAGAGTGGGAATGCTTGTGTAGAAGAGTTATATGACTTTCTGGCAAAACTAACTAGTATGGAACTAATTGCAGCCCACCCAAACCTAGCAGGAGGCAGGGTTTTCCTTTCAATTAAAAGCATTCTGCTAGAAGGCAGCACACAAAATCTAATGTGTGTGTTCAGATGAACGCTTAATAATAGCTTTCATGGGCTTTGGAAAAAAAATATCTTCAGGAATTAAAGCAAGCAGACCATGGAATTTAAAGCAAAAGGTCCAACTCCAAACCAGAAGCTGGGAATAACTTTCCTGAAAAGAATTTTTCACCTACTAAAAGGATAGATCTGAAAGAAAAATGATGAAGGCCATTATTGATTGGACTGATCCTCATTTATTAAAATTCCTATAGCAGGCTGGCACTGCTCATCTTTGCAACCCCTCTTATTAGCAAATTTTGAACCCTCTGGTTCTTGCAATCTCATGTCTATTTGCCAGGTGTAAGACACTGACTCCATATGGTTGAAAGGTAGAGGAGCTGGGAGGGCAGTTACCTCCTAAAACATAGGGAGCTGTGATTTAGGACAGGAATTTTACTGAGGAAAGCTCAGGAGCAGCTTGGCTCAGCTGACAATTATGTTTGTGCTCTTATTACTCAAATTACCCACAAAACCAATTCATCCCCAGAAGGCTAAAGGATTTGGATTAAATATGGTGGAGGGAAGCTCTTCAAAGCATGCTGCTTTGTCTGCCAGGGGGTAAAAATGAGGGTTCAAGCTGCCTGCTGTACAAAAGAAATTGTGAGCAGGGAAGACAGGAATGGAAATCAATCTGTGGAAGAGCAGGGGGAGGTGATGCGATCTCTACTGAAGGAGAGGCTGGAAATGGTGATGACTGAATGATTTATTCTCAGCTGGGATAGGGATCTTTCACAAAGGGCCAGAAGACAGGGAAGCGTAAGAGAGGCTGAGGGAGCCTCTGGTGGGAAAGGGGCTAAGGAAGGCTGATGGTGCTCTGAGGCACTACCGAGGAAGAGCACAGGGTGCATGTGAAAGGTGCTGGCTAGACTGAAAACTAAAGTACACGAAGTCCCCGAGCCAGGGGGTGAGGGTGGGAGGCAGGAGCCTCTGTTCAGGGAAGGGGCAGCAGGTGAGGGTGATGGGTTAAAGGTGAGGACCACAGCATTATTGCTGGTCAGGCATGGCCGTGGGGAGGGGGAACCAGGGGAAGACTTTGGACCTACTGGAATTTTGTGGTCCCACTGGAAGGAGCTGGGCTATTCTACCATCATCAACAGCCATTCGCCCCTCCTATGTTGCTCATTATTCGGGGCACTATATGGAGAACCTTTCTTCCTCTTCTTTTAGAAATGTACCCAGTATTTTTTAATGTTTTTTCATGTTTTTGGGTGCTAAGTGAAAAGACCCTGCTGTCTTCTGGGGACCTCTGGCTGCCTGTCTTTGAAGATTGGTCTTTGAATAAGGATTATTTTCCATCCAGTAATAATGCTGTTATTATGTGATCTTAGTATTGTGGTGCAAGATGCAAAAATAATTTCTGCTTGCTTGGTAACTTCATCCTTTGAAGTATCCACATTCTCTCAGGGGTGTATGTGACCTCACCTTTTAGTTACCAAACTTTTCCAAATGTCGGATTACACTCAACACCAGATTAGGAATGTGCTTGACATTTCTTTATAAGGTGCAGGAAAATATCTGGGTGGAGATGAAAGCAGATACAAGTGTAACTGGGATATTGGAATAAATTATATATTGCTACTATTACACTTCTCTTCCTGTGCTTCAGCCTACCTTTGTGCTGGAGCTTTGGCTAACATTCAATTGTCTGCATACTTTCTGAGAACTCACGAGAAATTTGTTCATTACAAGTCCAGATCACCTCAGAAGGGGGACTTCAGCAGTTTGCTCTGTAGCATTCACATTCAGAAACAAAGCAATAGTCTACTTTCACACCCTTGATTATTTATGTCCGCCTCTTAAATGACAGGTGGCATTGCTGGTGCGGTAGCGTTGGCAGTTTGATGACTATGGACTACTGGAAATGCCAGGACAGTGTTTGATCCTGCTATTTGTATCCAAAATTTATATGTGGAAAACTGTAGACCAGCACCTGAAAATGCTCCAAAACAGTTTTGTTATAAAAACACAAAGATGATGAGTATTTTACAGAAGAGCGAATGACTGTTCATACACCTCATCAAGATGTATCATCTGTCCTTTGTGGATAAACCTTTTTAAAACACTGAGACAAAACTTCACAGTGTGGAATAGGAAAGAAACAGAAGTTTGCTGGGAGGTATGCAGGGCTCTCTATAGGAGTGTTCAGCTCTGGTCATGACATGAATAATAGAGGCATCATCAAGATAATAATCTCTGACCATTCAATATTTCTTATTCATTCTTATTCAATAGCATTCCTATGGAGCATTCAGTATTCTTTTGGCATGGCTTATGTTAATACATTGCTAGTTTTCTTAGGCAGAATGGGTCTTAATATTTATCGTAATTTTAACTTGTTCAAATGAGTTCAATTCAATGAGCAGAAAAATAAACTAGGTGTGTCTGTTGAAGGTCATATGCTGGTCTGTTTACTTTTCTTAGTATGTTTTATACCCATTTACTGCTCTTAATTTTTTCCTGAACAGTCTCGCATTTCCAGCTGTGGGGAGGAGGTGGGGGGCGTTAAAGGGACCATTTCATTAATCTTTTGTGTCTTGACCGCTCTTTCTTATTTGAGCCTTAGTTCTGGCACTTACAAAAATGGCCATTGCCTATACCTCCTCCTCACCAAGTGCTGCTCCACTTTTCTCTCTTAGCAAGTTCCTTCTCTCTGGCCGCTGTCTCATTACTTTCAGCAAACCGTCACTCCTGTGTTTCATTGTGCTCTTTACACAAGGCAATGCATGTGCTCCCTCTACCATTTTCAGGCTTTTTCCTCTTCTCCTTATGGCATAGTAGAGTTGTCTGATTTTGAGCAGGTATGCTGTCTTACCTTTGCATGGTACCTGACTCAAAATTAATGTTCTTGTGTGAGTGTGTTTGTAGCTGCTCATTCACCCTGCTCCCTTCACAGTTCTTGAATAGCTGAGTTCATCTGCCAGGCCTCAGGTCTTCTCTGCCAACATCACTTCAGCCCGGTGGTCTGCCTTGGCTTGATACTGCTTAGTATCTCCCAAGGAAGAACTCATGACCTATGGACCACTTCGACAGTTTAAACATCTTTTTTGCTTCCTTCCAAATCATTACAGCCACTACTAACATATCCAGAGCCCTTCTTATCCTGCAGCAGACTAGTGGGAATGTAATGGTAAATTAGCTGGATTCAGTACTGGGGCTATTCTGTCTGTGTCGATACAAGTCTGTGGCCTTGTCTTACCACTTCACCTGCTGCCAGGGAACTCCCAGCATGGTATTTTATAAATCAGAAGCAAATGATAGAAAGGACCTCAAGCTGAATAACGTTGGTTTTAGCAGACCATGATATTAAAGGCTGAGCAGTGCTTGAGATTTAAGTGTTAACTCTTCTAATTGTTTTGAAACTTGCATGTTTCTTTGGATCACCTTGTACTATGCTTTATCTCATGAGGCTTTAGATATAATCTTGATTTCTGAACTGAGGGTTGTTTGAGCAAGGGGTTCCCAAGAGCTTCCTAGCAAGTAAAAACAATTCATGAAATGACCAGGTGGTCGCAGTAGGTTTTTTCCTTGTTTCTAGAAGTGATGGGGGGGGTTGCATGCATGCATCTGAGATACAGGCAGTGCCTGTGGTCTCACCCTGAAAGATGTCTGTCACTTGTCAGTTAGTCCTGCACATTCAGTAGAGACTGAAGCATGGGCACATGATAGGACTAGGCAAAACGCTTTGCAGCCAGCCTACTCTTCGGAAAGTGGGTGGCTCAAGGGCGTGTTCTGTGGTCACTGGACCTGCAAGGAACCTGTATGGTGAAAGCTGAACCTTATCATTGGCAGAAACCTGAGTGTGGCTGTGGGTCTGTTGTTATTGTTAACCTCTGTCTATCAGGGATTATGTTTTTACTATTGGGCAATGTGCTCTACTAATCTATAGTTAATTTAGAAGAGGCTCTGAAGTTTTTTTGGAAGGCTAAGAGGCCACATGTTTTCTTGTGCAAGTATTTAAAAATGACTGCTGACTTGTGGCTACTTTTCAAACCTAAGGGAATATTACAGAGAACACCAGTATCTGCCAATCAGTTAGCGTTGATTAAAAAGATTGGAGACGAAGGACGTTTGTGATTCTGTAATTGCACTTCCTGAATAATGGACCTGGCTGTAATTAAGACCATGGCATTCCTCATACACAACCCTGGCAATCTGACATGTTCTGTAAAAATTCTTGATAAATTGTGCTGGTTCAGAACTAGAAAATAAGGGGCAGAGATAACAGTGAGAAGGAATGTAAATCTGTATGGGATTCACAGGCTGAGTTCTGGCATTTGAAGGGATCAGGAGGGGAGACCATAAGTGGATTGGAAGGAGCACAAAGCTATTTGTGGCAGTAGTGGAGGGAGGGGACCAGGATGGATGTAGGGAACTATTTGGGGCTATTCATGATAGTTAGCCCAGAAAGGATAGTCATGATCTGAATCTGCATCTGAAGGAGCTGTTCTCTACTGGCTATGGAGAGAGCCAAGAGGAATTAGCATCTCTAGGCTAGAATTATCCTTCCCGAGCCCTGGAGTAATAGTTTGCTATAGGAAATGACCGTTAGAGCTCATCTACTCCACCACTTACTCCAAGGGATCTACACTTATTGCAGACACTCATGAAAGTGCCTTAAAACTCTTAAAAATGTTAACAGATTGGGACTATTGAATTTCCACTGCACCACCTCACTAGTCTTGCCAGAGAAAGAAGTCTCTAATGTCTAACCTAAACCTCTTTTGCTGTAAGTTCAGAGAATTTTTGGTCAATTCAAAATCAGCTATGTTCATGCTAACTGGTTAATCCCATTCACTTAGCCCTACCTTATCTTTAAAGTACTATCATAGTTTTGCAAATCAGTCTGTTTTTTTCTGAACTTAAATAGCTTGAGGCCCTTCAGCAATTCCTAATTTTCCTAGTATTTCTAGACATCTTCTTCAGACTTCCCAGAGGAGGCTGGCATCTTTCATGAAGTGCTGTGCCACCATCTCACAATGAGACATGGAGTAGAAGAATGACTGCTTTTTGACAGTGCCCTCATCGGTGTTTCTTTAAAGAACTGCCAGTTCTCCTGGACTCTTTTTTTCCTTCTAACCTGTTAAAGTGGCATTTCTTTTTGGCTGTTTTTTCTGAAGTCCGTTGTCCTTTTTGCTCTTTGCCTCTTTCTCTTCTGAAGAATCCACAGTCACAATTACACTCCTGCCTTCTTTACCCTATCTCTCCGTATTCCTTGGAGCGGAGTCCAGAGAAGTCCTCTCCTTTTTGCCCCAGGTCGGACACATTTCAAGAACTTCTTGAGGAGGAGTCAACTCACATATCGTAGACATCTAGACATTAAGTACCTAGGCCAGATGTCCAGGCTATCTCTCTGGTCAGTGGATTCATAGGGGCACATCCAGGAGTGACTGACTCCATTCAACAATATAAGCCTAGGATTAATAACTCTTGTCAAATATTTATCTTTCTTCATTGACTATAAAAGTATTTAAGTATTTGGCCAACTTGGATGGGACAGGCCTTGCAATATTCCTTTTTCAACTACAGTTTGGGAAACTAAAATCTTAACAGATTTTACAAAACACCAAGTTACACAGTTGAGGTCATTCTGATTACGATCGTCACGAGCTTTGCCATGTGTATTTCCCAATGTGATATTATGCTGTGCTCTAATCCAAGACAGCCCCAATAGTCCTCTACCCCTTTTAATATTGTCCAAAGACCTTAAAGCAGCATGTCTCTCTCTGTTTGGACCTCAGAGAAAGTATATGTGTGCTTAACATGTAAGAATTTTCCTCTCCTTCCTGCTTGAATGAACTGCAACCTCCCATAAATATGCCAATTCTATATATTGAATATATGAATTCTGTCCAATGAATTCTGCTGTGCCAGTGAAATCATAATTCTGATCTCAGGATAAGACTTTGGGCTCAATGCTCTTTTTCCCCTTACTTTGTTCATGGAAAAGGTGCGATTCGTTGACCACAATCCTCCTTTGGCCTTCTATAACCTTGGCATAACTTTATCTTTTATGATTTTAAGCCCCTTCCTGCAGGCTGCCCTCGTCTAACTCTTCCTTGAGAATTTAAAATTCTTTGTCCACCAGTTCTGGTTTAAAACTCTGCTCATTATGTTAGCAAGCCAGTGTGCAAAGATATTGTTCTTTGTTAGTAGGAAGCTTAGGATGTTGAGGGAAGGTATTGGGATGGTGGGCCACTGAGAAGAAAGCATGCAGAAGAGGTCAAAACACAAGCGTAAACCTGTTTGACTTTGAAAGTATTTCTCTCTAGAAATGTGAAGGACAACATTAAAAATCAAGTTTCTGTCCAAAATTTTGCAGTTCTGGCAAACCTTTTCACTGAAGTAAAATAAAATGCTAGTTTTTAAAAATGTTAGTCAGCTCACAGGAAAAAAAAAACAGTTTTATTTTAGCAAGACTGATTTTTTTTTTGTGGTTTGTTCCCAGTCTCTTTCACAGTGTGCTGATACTTGGAGAACTTGACAGTGTAGTAGTGAGGAACTTGAAAGAGTATATGAAATATAAAAGAAGAGAGTAGAAGTTTGTCACTGGAAATTTTGTACTGCAGAGAGTATGAAGCAGAGTTTTTCTTCATTCTGAAATTAGTTTGAGTCTGAGAGATCTTATAAGAACAAACCTGCATGCCTGGCAGTGTTCTATGTGATTTCCATCCTGCTCCAGTGTGAAATGTTGCGTTCTAGGCGGGCAATAAAATTCTCTTAACGCTCTAATTTTTTCCACCGGCCTTAGAAAAATGGCAAACCTGGTTGTGATCGTACTTCATTAAATAAAATATCTGTAAATGGTGTTTCAATGTATTTCAGTTAATATCCAGTTACTAGAGAACTGGCCCCACCTAATGCATCCCATCAGAATTAAACAGCTTAACGGATTTAATGTTCTGCATCAATTTCAGAATTTCAGGCGATTGTTCAAATACTGGATTTGCAAGTAAGATACGGGACTATATTGGCCCCTTCTTGCGAAGAGGCCAAACTGTTCGCAACCTCAGCCTACATGTCACACCAAGCTCTTCGTAACTTTTTCTGTTGCTTTCTGAGTGCTTTTAGAGATGGTCCATCATACCACCCAAATCAGGTCTAAAATTGGCTGTGAGTCCTTCTCCTCAAGACTTTTTGTGGATTCACTGCCTGTCTCTTTTGACAGGAGTGGAGTCTGCTGTGTCCTCTCTTCCCCTGTACTAGTGGTGGCCATGGGGATCTAGACCCTCTCTATGCTTGAAAAATTGCTGGACCTGCTGCAAAATGCTGCCAGTGGTTTAGCAGACTGCCAAGAATGTGTGCTTATATGTAGCAATGAAGGAGAGGTTACTAATGGCAGTTATGCAAGTGATGGAGCTGTTTGTTTAACAAATGAGCTCATAAGAACTTGAATTCATGTGTTCAAAGTAATAGCGCTTCAGAAAGTAATGTGGAAGTTCACACACTGATTTCCTTGCTTTAGGTGTTGATGTTGCTTTTCTGTAATTTGTGGATATCAGATTTGTGGGTATTCAGCTGTAGATCTGGGAAATAATACTTTTATAGGATGTCTCCTATAGAATTTCGTCCCTAATTTTGGGAAATAAGAAAGTTTAAATATTTAAATATTTATAAATACAGGTAGTCCATAGGTTTATTCTCTAATCACAGACTATAAAAAAGCGAGCATTTTTGTGACTTGAGGAAGATTGAACTTCTGAAGAACAAGTTTTTATTTATAAATAGGACTCAGAATAAAGCTCCTTAAGAGAGTTTACTGAAAGAGCATGAAGACCAGATCCTCAGCAAATTTGAAAGGTAAATTAACATGGCCTCACTGAAGTCAGAGAAGCTGCATCCATTTATACCAGTTGAGGATGACAAATTTCCAGGATCTGTATTAATGAGAGGCCTGGAAGTGGGTGGAGGCATGAAATTACTTCAGTATTATTACTTCAGCAAGGCCTTCTGCACATGGGACCACCATGGAGCATTTGTCTGAAGAGCAGTTTTGTCACATCAAACTAAATGAGTTTCTGTTGCTGCTCTCAGCGCTCAGTCCCATCGAGGGCCCTCACACGGCTGCCCAGCACACAAGAATGCATTCAGGAAGGAGCCATGATCAAAGCTTCCTGGCTCTACTGAAAATGGGAGTCTGGACACAGGACTGAGACACTTCTGCAGAGCAGCACACCCAGGGTGTGTGCTCGTGGGGGAAGGCGGAGGTGAGCCGAGTACAGCGGCTGGGCGTGGATTTCAGTTCTGCTCCAAATTACATGTCTTTGCTTATGTTTCCTTCAATGTGAAATTATGTTTATGTGTATTTAATTTACTTTAATGATTTACTCTACTCTGTCTTTCTTCATTAGACTACATAGGAAAAAAACCCCACACCACTAAACTGTATGCCAAAGAAAAAGCCAAGCCTACTGAACCAAATCTCATGATGTAGGTTTTCCAAGAGTCAGTGACTGACATTAGCTGTAGCCTTGGCCTTATTTCATTTTTCAGATTTTTCTAGGGCTAGAGGTAGATCCTGGGTAGTTTCCAGCTTACAGGTTGCAGCAGATGTCTCAGCTGGAGTGGGCTCCCCTCTCTGCAGAAATGGAGCTTCTGAGCACAGACTGGCAACTGAGCATGTGGTTTCATGAGACAAAAGCACTACCAAAAAAGTGGTGTGCTTGCCCTCCTGCGTGCTCCAACCACTTACCTTCAGCTGTCTGTGGGACTGAGACCCTGCTGGGAGCTGATTCAACTCAATGAAGTGGCAGAAAGCAAGCCCAGCAAAGAAGTGGATGATTTTCTGTTGTGTAGTGAGCTAAATTGCCACAGCAAGGGTCCCCGTGAGCATCACAGGTAGCACAAGAGAAGGGATGGCATTGCGTGGCTGGGAGTAAGAGAGGAGGGAAGGGGAGTGAGACTCTCTAACTCCTTTTGAGACCGCGCTCAGTTGGCTCTGCTGAACATGTAATTGTAAATTAGTTGCCTGGGGAGTTTTCAGGCGGACGAGGGAAGTGTCTGGTGAATTCAGGCGCCTAAAAGGTTCGACAGTTCTGGAAAGCAGGCGGAGTGGATCACTGTTGGTGTACGTGGGTTTTAGATGCTGAAGTTCCGTCTTTGGCGGGATTTGAGCAAGCCGATCCCACCCTGAAAGATCTGCTTATAAAACAAACAAACAAAAGAGTTGTTCTGTGTTTTTCACTGGAATGCCACTAACTGTGTTAATGACAATGGGGACCACCAATAGTGTGAACTCCCTGTTCTAATGCAATACTTCCAGGCTTCTTTAGACTGCATTTTATAAGAGGCATCAAAGGCGAAAAAAATTCTGCATTAGCTCTATGGGAGCTGCGTGCATACATCAGAGGGCAAATTTGGCCCCCAGTGTTCTCCCTGCAGTGAGTCTGAGTCTCTGATAGCATCAGTGCAAGAAGAATAGAGCAGTAGCTTAGGAGGCATGTGGCATTTCCTGGCTGGGTGCAATGGATTCCCCAGCTGAAACCAATAAAAATCAGTTCAGGAAGAATTTTTCAGAAAATCAGTGGTGAAATTGACAGTCTTGAAATGCTCACACAATTCTTGCAGCTGTGGAGTCCTTAAAGTCAATGAGTTCCAGGAAAAATGACAATAGTTCTGGAAACTTTCCCATGACTGCCTCTGGGCAAGCATTCAGAATAGCTCGTTTACTTAACGATGCTAATTCATTAATCATTAGAGATACTTTTGTTCAGTTCCCTTTGAAGTTGGCCACAACTTTTCTTTTCTCCTAAGATGAAATGTGGTCAATTATATCCATACATAGATTTAACACGGGGCAGGTTCTTCTCTTTGACAAATTATTTACTAGCTTTGTCGACCCAGACTTCTCGCTCTCTGATGTTTCTCAGTCGTATATACTGACCAGAAAATGTTGCAAGTCGTCCAATTTTACTGTATTAGGTCGGCTTTTCTTTCAGCTCAGCCCTTAATGGCCTCAGTCGCTGTGGTAAACTTTGATGTGATTGGTCCTTAATTTTCTTATTATAGGACACATCATTTTTTGTGCTCACAGCCAACTGTAGCATTATCCTTTCAAAGAAACGACTAGTCCAGCAGTACCCCTTCTCCAGGAACTGGTAGGTTTTGACAACCTCTCTTGCCTTTCCTGCCTTTCCTTCCATTTCTGAGCTGATGGGTGCCCAAACTTGAAGCCAGATGGTGTCACAGCACTCCTCTGAGAAGACTTAGTCTTACCTAGCCCTGCTTTTCTAGCGGCTTGGGACCTCCAGCACTGCAGCTGGACTAGTAAGAGCTCACTCTATCTCTCCTAGTCCTCTTTAGTGTATCTGGCCTCTCCAAGAAGCTTTCTCTTCTCTTGCGGGTGAGGTTTCAAGAGGCAGCTGAGTCAGCCCACGAACTTGCTGCTGGTGAAAGGGGCAGGCCCGTTCCTGGGCACATGCTCCATTTGTCTCCCTTCTGTCATCTCTGGGATGTGTCTGATCCATTAGCTCACTAAAGTGGTGAAAACTATTCACTTTTTCTTGATTTGTTTTGTTTTGTTGGGTTACATTTCTGCCAGTTTAGTGAGCTAAATTCACTTTCTAAGGGGTCAAATGAATGCCAGAGCTGGTGAAAGGGTAGGGTAGGTCTCCATAGCTGGCAGCAAGAGAGAGAGCGGAAATGATGTTGGTTAAACTGAGCTGTTTTGAAAAAGGATGGCAGCTGCTGCTGCATTTTGAGTGTTTCTGAGAGCACTTGCTGCATTGAGTGTCTCAGGAGAGATTGACAGAATGTGCTTGGTTTCTGGATCTGAGCAAAGTTCAGGCCTCAGGTAGGTGTTGAGCTGCTCAGGCAGTTCATCCTGGGGTGTTTCCCCGTGGTTGTCCAGAAATGAAGTTTGAAGGGCAGAGGGAACTGTGGATTTTAGGCATGTGGCTTCAGGGGAGAAGTAAGCATATTTGGGGCTGGCAAGAGGCATTACATGCTGCAATTTTGGATGTTAGTGTCTAAATTCTACCTAAGGTCTCTTTTGGTTGTGGGCATTTCTTCCTTCTGTTTAGCAAACATTGGTGGTGAGGGATGGCTGTTACTGTAGGATATCATACTACTGGTCAGAGGCTGTATTTGGGCTTGCAGTTTTGGCATGTAGTGCTGAAAATGATCCACAAGAAATGCTCAACAAATTCTGCAGTAGTCAAGGCAGCTCTCCACTGATGCTCTGAGATTCGGCAGAGCAGAGAAACAAGCTTCCACCTCACTGTAATGTTAGAGACCTCAGCTGGGTGTTGCTACCCAGTGTTTTGGGGAGGGCAGGGTTGCCACTGAAAAATAACAATGTGAGCTCCAAGGAAATCTGCCACTGGCTGGGATCCCAAGCCCTGAAGGTGTCTACGTCTTATTTTTAGGTTGTTCTAGATGTCTGCATCTCAACCAGCCACTCAAGGTCACACAAATCAGTCCCTATTTCAGATGCTTATCCTACAAGATAGGTTTTTCCCAAGAAATACTAATTTTTCTCTATTGTCTAGAAAACCTACTTTGGACAACAAGTTTCCATATAGACGTCTGTATCTGACCAGATGAATCTGGGTTTGGGTAACCACGCTGAACTGTCATCATCATCAGGGACCATGTTGTCATCAGTTTCTGTGTGATTAATGCTGGAGCAGGAGAAAAAAGGAAGTTCACCAGCACTGTCCTCTTATATATAGGAGTGCTATATGTGTTCCTGATGACTGTGTTCAGCTGATTTCTGGGTAACTTTGTGGCTGTAGGAAGGCTGTATTTGTCTTCATTTGAGTGGAAGGAATGAGAGTCTGGACAGAGCTACAGGCAACCAAAGCCATGCCAGAATTCCAGGTTTGAATGTGACACCTTCCCTTGGGAGGAAACACAGAGGTCTGAAATTCCCATAGTAGATTTTTTTAAAAAAAGGAGCAACTGATCTTATTGTCAGTAATCTGCTCTAGAAGAAGTCACACAAACTGTTTTACTTTAAATGCTTTAGCTGAGCAGTTGAAATGATGAAGTTCAGTCTCCTGAAACATCTTCAGGACAGAAGGGCTACTTAATTCTGACTGGCTTGTACATGTGAAGTTGTATTGGGCTTACGTGGCAAGGTTTTGGTA
>NW_010538488.1:0-11297 GCF_000687285.1 Phaethon lepturus
GGGGACAAACTTTTTAGCAGCATCTGTTGCGACAGGACAAGGGGTAATCATCTTAATCTAAAACAGGGTAGATTTAGACAAGATGTAAGGAAGAAATTTTTCACAATGAGGGTGGTGAGACACTGGTACAGGTTGCCCAGAGAGGTGGTAGATGCCCCATCCCTGGAAACACTCAAGGTCAGGTTGGACAGGGTTCTGAGCAACCTGGTTTAGTTGAAGATGTCCCTGCTCATTGCAGCAGGGCTGGACTAGATGACCTTTAAAGGTCCCTTCCAACCCAAAGATTCTATGACTCTATGATACGCAACAGGCCCAAAGCTTCCTGAGGCAACAGAGACACCACAGGCAGTTGGAGCTGTCACAGTGGCAGCACCCAATCTTTTCCTGGGTTCTCGTTCTGTCACACTCCATAGTCTCATTTTCATCATCTTTGTCAAGGGGAAGAGAACTCTGCCAGTCCTTCACTCCAACACACATACTCGTGGCAAGGTTTGCTGAGCATAGCCATCGGAGCTCTATAAAGAGGCACTGCAGCATGTAGGTTATTAGTAAGAGATTTGCAGGGTCTTTTAAGAGACCCAGAGACCTTCAGACTTCAGGCTAAAGACCTGCAACCTACTCCCAAGTCAAAGATTTTATTGCTCCAGAATGAATGGGTATTTCACAGCTCCTCACAAAACACTGTATGATTCCTCTCCTAGAAAGCTATGCCTTAGAAACTGCCAGCTTAGAGACCAGGGGATTCTGTCTTCCTCAAACTTGCATCTCCTGTGAAAACACACTGCTGTTCTGTCTTCCAAGTCAGTAGAGTGCCTGACAGTGATCATTTCAAGTGACAATTATTTTCAGCTCAGGAAGCTGCTAGTAAGCCAAACAGTAGGTTTACAAGCTGAAAAGATGTAATAAAAAATGAGCAGGCATTCACCAAAGTGGAATTATAGGCCTCAAAATTGAAGCATGTTCTTGTCATAATCTGTAAACACTAATGGCTGAGTCCACGCTGAGATTTACAATTTATTGTATTTACTATTGGAAAAGAAAGATAACTTTAAAGTATTAAGTTAGAAAAGTTACTTCTTTAAAGTGACACCCTGGTGTTGATAAGTGTTCTCCACCTATGACTGCAAATTTGTGTTTATTCAGCTTACCAGTCAAAATTAATATTGTTCATAGACCTGCAGGATCAGTGAAGCTTATGGAGAGGAAAACAAACAAACAAAAAAACCCCAGTATCCTTCTGCTTCATAAATTATAAACAACAACAGCCTGATAATGAAAAACAGTATGATCATGGACTTCTTTGTGTTGGCAATTTCACTATGACAATAGATAGAGCCAAAAAGACAGTAGAGTTTGATTTTCATAAACTAGCCTGACCCTCCAGGGCTAAGAACAGCAGAAAACAAATGAAAAATAATTCATAGTTTTGCTGGTAAACTAAGCATGACAAGGAAATAGTATAGGATGAATGTAACTTCAAAATGTTACATCTATCTATACACTCATTTGAATGCATCATTTTCTTCTATAAAGAAGAAAGTCCTTGCCAGCCTCTGTCTGGCAGACTAGATATCAAATTGTTACAGTTTTAAGAATGCTTCCTTCATACTCAGAATCTTCTCTGCAATATAACACTTTAGTTTTAATTACAGGTTATGCCATTGCACAGACAAATATTACTATTTGCCAATATTTACATTGTTGAAGTTTCCTTTCAGCAATAACAATGCAACATTCTTTTACACAATCAGGATTCATTAATGTTTGTTAAAGACGTCCAGAAAAATCATAGGTGTTTCACTTGCCAGATACTAACATACCATGAAAAAGAAAACAAGCAAAAAACAAATCAAAAAATGAACTAGGTATGGCAATTTTACTATACTAACTAGAAATAAAATTGCATTCACTAAACAGAGGATGCTGGTTTCTTTGCTAGTGAAGGTACCTTAAAGTATGAGCTCAATTACTTTTGCAGCGTGCAGATTAAGGTTATATCTATATTGTTTCTTAGGGTTAAGTTAGAGGTCATCCTCAACCAGCATTCTCTGCTTTTCCCCCAATCCGTACCGTACTTCAGAGCCTATAACTATATCTTTCATATGATACCCTGTTATTTCCCCAGCGTGATGCACTGCAGCGTGCAGATTCCTTGCACACTGCAAAACACAGCCGTTCCCAAAAAATCTGTTTGTTCTTCCATGATTGCCTATACCCATGGATAAGAAAGAAGAAAGGGGGTAGAGGAACAGAAAACAAACTGAGGGTCTGGAGTAATGGTGACATTTTATGCTGAAGACTATACAATAAGAGCACATTTCAAACAAGTGGCCTCTGCAAGGAACTGGAGTTGACCTCATTCCCAGAATTTTACCCTGACGTCTATGTTCCAGATAGATGGCATGAATCAGTTTGCTCACCTCTGGGAGACGAGCATATAGGTTTAAAATGTAGAGATGTTGATAGCTTTGTTCTGGAGGATAAGTTCTTAGCCCCCTCTTAAGTCAACAACATTTGCATGAATAAGAGCATGAGAGGCATTTGCCATAGGAGCAGAAATTTGCATCTAAGCATATGAATGCTCATATTCCTAACTTCTGTGATTTTTATAGCTGATGGTTTCTTAAGTAAACACTACCAGCATCTAGTTACTGTCTGAATTTGTTTTTTGTTTTTTTTTTTTTAATGTTTCTAGGTATTCTGTCTACAAAGAAAACCCTGAAAATGCTGGAATGTCCAAGTATTGCACACTCTAGCAAATAAGAAGAACTCCAGTTTTACAAAGTATACTGTTTGGCTCACCACCCCTCAGCCCCCATGCTGTTTTTAATTAAAACAAAGCCCAGTAAATTGATATGCTACTGATACATAAGCCCAAGGAACTACATGAGTGTTTTATCTGTTGAGCACTACTGCTACATGTACCTGGTGCAACACATTGACCTGCAACACATTGTTCAATTTGCAGACATTTGGTCTGCAGATTCAACAAGGGTAAAAGAAAATGTTATTCACTGCTCAAAGATTTGCAAATGCTTGAATCTCTTCAGTATATACTGAACAAGTATGGGATGAGTCCCCAAGCCTGCCCACTGTTATTCCTTCCTAGAGTCTGCCAGTTTCCTTTACTCCTTCTTGTCTCATGCTGCAAAACTTCAGCACCTCCCTTTACTTCTCTGTCATAGTGTCCATGATGTCATGATATGAAGCTCTGGTACTGCAGCTACAATCATCATATTTTGAGTACTCCTGCCATTTATTTTCCCAAGTGTGTTCACACAAGCATACACATATATCTTTTCTTCCCAGTGGCTCAATTACTCTCGTCATTGCATTTTACCAAATCTGTATATCCTGCACCTTTTGAATGTAGCAAAGAAACTGCAAAGAACAACAAGAAGAAACAAACCCAAGATATTAAAAGCTTCAGAAACATTCCTAAAAATTTACTCAGACTAGAATGGGCAGTCATAGCATATTGTAATACACTTATGTAGACTGCTTACTCCTTTAAACACTTGTCAATTCTATATGAGATATGGGCATCTTGCTGTCAGCAGTATTTCTTGATATTCCTTTATATTTACTGTTGGAAATACCATGAATAATGCAAATAACAAGGTCATCTCACTGAAAATGGCAAGTTATTTAAGGTCTACCACCATAATCCTCTTCTTCCAGAAAGAAGATTTTGTCATTATTAGTGTCAAGCATAGGTCACTTGAATATAAGACTTCATCAATGTCAATTAAACTCTATGACCTTCAGTAAAACAGCACAATCAAAGTTAATTCAAATGCTAACACATACAATTCCTTTCATCATTTAAACACTAGTTTTATCTAAAGTTTATTTTTTCAGATAATAAGAGTAATGGTTAATCTCATCAGAAAATTTCCTGATGTATTAAAGTACTAGACTTAAAATAACTGGAATTTATTTATTGTAATTTTCCAAATTAACAAATATTAACCACAGGTATCTGTCCAATTAACATCTAAATGATTATCTGAATGCATTATAATAAAATATTTGATAATATTATAATTCTTCATTGCAATAATTAGATGTATTTTCAGAATTTAAAATCATTTATGGTTTTACAAGCAGAATTACTTGTCATACCAAATTTTAGGCTTCTTTGCATAACACTTCAGTATAACTTTATACATAGAACAGGTTTATGAAAACTAACTAATGTTTTGAGTTTTCAAGACCTCAGCACTTCCAGCAAAATATATAACATAAAAATGCATTGGCTGTATTAATGGAAATACTTAGTTACAACATAGAATCATACAATTATAGAGTATCTCAAGTTGGAAGAGACCCATAAGGATCATCGACTCCAACTCCCTGCCCCTCGCAGGACTACCTAAAACTAAACCATATGACTAAGAGCATAATCTAGATGCTCCTTGAACTCTGACAGACTTGGTCCTGTTCCAGTGACTGACCAGCCTCTTGGTGAAGAACTTCTTCCTAATGTCTAATCTGAACTTCCCTTGATGCAGCTTCATTCCATTTCCTGGTGTCCTAATCCTGGTCACCAGAGATCTTACCTTACATGCAATTAAATGTTTTGGTTGGTGCAAAAAACTAGTTTATAGGTATAAATCTGAAATAGTAAGACTGGGAGCTTTCTTACGTTTAGTAATGCTGGTATTGGTCAGAATTGCAGTATAATATATACATATGGTTTGTGAATCATATGGGAATATATGAGTATTGTCCTAATATGGGAATAAACATTTCTTGAAATGTCAATAGACAACTTAATTTCTGTCATAATATTCTACTGTTCTTAATAACTCAGTTTGCTTTCCAATTTGCAGAATATCAACAACGTTGTAGAAACAATACTTTCAAATGTTAAGAGCCCAGATGCTCAAATCCTACAAGCATCTAGTACCCAAATAAGATTTGACCGATCTTTAGGGGCCATGAGTCCTTATGTCCATTCAAGTTTCCCTTTTGAATAAGTCTTCTTATCTTCAGAAACATACTAAACAATTTCTCTCTGTCATATATGCTACCAATTAATTACGAAAAACTACTGTCTTCTGTTCATGTAAAATACCCTGTTTTAAAGGGACTATACACAGCTATTTGAGCCTACAGCTTCTTGCCTCCCCATTGTTCTCTCATCATTTTGTTCTTCAAGTTCCTACAACGCCCCTTGTGTTTTGTGTTGAACAGTAGGGAGTAGGTGATTTTAGGAAAAAAGGGAGTTCTAGATCACTTGAAACCCGTTTCACTCTGAAATCAGCAGCAAACAGAAACCAAAAGTAGGGGTCCAGAATGCCTTTATCCTGTACTCCCAGTAAAGTGAGATTACTGCAAGGCAGGAGGAGACATTTCCCACCAGCACAAAACACTGCCTGAGGAAAGCTCAGAAGGCAGCGAGACATCCTCACTTGAGGTTAGAGGAAACAACATGTCCATCAGCTGTAAAAGGCAGCAGCTCTTGGATTGCAACAGCCACTAATGAAGTCTGAGTTCAACTGGGGCTACTTCCATCCTGGTATTGCTGGCACTTAGAAAGGAAAGTGTGATAGAGAGAATCCTAGGTCTTGTCTTTTGCAAGCAGGGTGAAAACTCTATTTAGGCAACCAGTGTTGAGCGTGGATCTCAGTAGGGGTTGCAGCATGGCTCAGAGCAGACTGAAGTCCAGGAAGTAGAATCTTGCCTCTCTGTCTCCTTGTGTCTTCCATTTTCTGCTGAGCTGAGGACTCAGTCAGAGTTTTCATCCATGAGCTGAGATGAAGACAAAAGACACAGACAACTAGCTGTTCAGCAGTATCTTGCTATTGCTAGAAACCCTGGCTCTTAATGCTCACAAGTACTTCTGACAACACTCTGAAGGCAGCAATGCTCTGTTCCATGTAAGCAATGGACTTTACTTAGAAAAGTGTGGCAGAGAGACAGAACCCTCCATGTTCCTCCACTTCAAGAGTGGAGGTAGGTAAGAACAAGTCAGAGCAAGCTTATTAGTGGTCCTCTCCTGGACTGCAAGTTTTAGAGTCATGATGTTGAAATGGTAGCATGGTTAAGATGTGCATTATACCTTGCCAGATGTGCAAGAGTTACAGACTTCATAGATTTTCAAGTCATAACGGCTTGTGACCACCTAGTCTGATCTGCCATATAACAAAAGCCACAGAACTTAATTCAGTTACCTGGTAATTTAAGACTGAGAGCCCATGTCTGACATACATGTTCCAGATGAGAACTGGGTTTTGAATTACAGGTTTCAGAGATGAGAATGTTTGTAAGCCTGTATTTGGAAGCCAGCTTCTACAATCAGATACCCCCCGTGACAAAAGTCAATACGTCACCTCTAATTTTAATGTATCTGCAAAGGCTTTTAAAAAAACATCTAGAAAGATTTTTATTCTCTTTTTTGAACTGTTTTTACATTTTTTCAGTCCCTTTGAACTGGTTTAGAAACCTTTCTTTCATATACAATTCTTGCACCTGGTATGTAAGTTACAACCAAGGTTTAGTTATTCTCAGAGGAACGGGAAGGTGATGATATTTTTGAAATGCCCAAGACAGGATGAACGACATGATCTGGGAAAGAAGTTGTTTTCAGTTATACTGACTTCTAAAAAGTTATTTCCAACCAAAAAAAAGAAGAAAAAAAAGACATATAATTTTTTAAGTTCTAAGCACTCTTCATCAAGATAAGATGTGGATGTTCTTTCCAACACGAAAGAATTGTTCACTGTTATACTTTCAGTGTGCTCTTTCTTCATATACTGGCATTTTCACTTCACATCTCTCGATTTCTAAATAAAACTTTACATGACAGTTAAAGACATAACACAGGTAACAGCTACAGCTGCAATTTACACTATAATAAGATAGCTGAAGTTACCACACAAAAGGCACAGGCTCTTTTTGTGAAACAATCTGGAGTGCAAATGTAATGACCAAAAGCAGGAGAAAACGTGTGCTACCTTTATTTCAAGAAAGAGCAGGAGGAACCTTTGCTAGAAAAAGGCACGGAATGACTGTAGCAAGGAAGCTGTTGAAATGCACCCTGTTTCAGCACAGGATCTGACAACTGCACAGGTCAACATTGTGTCTGTTTATAAACAAAGCTCTGTCATTAATTTAATGCACAACTGTTGATCATTTAATTTGACCAATCAGGATTAACATGTACATGCATGAACTATGAAGCTCACATATAAGAAAGCTTTGCTTTGGGATTAAACTTTTCCCAGACCTGTGGGAAAGCTTTATGTTACGCTCTATACAGGTATAATAGGCTGCTGAAGGCTTGGCCAGCCACGGGAAAAGTTGTTAAAATAAAGATTTACTGACCAATAATGCAGATGTCTACCTCTAAGCTGATCACCCTGGGCTTCCTTTATATTGACTAGAAAGAAAGAAGTACTCCTACAGAGTGATTCATCTGAATGCAGATGTTTATATTAGTCTTTGATCACAAAGGGACACAAAGATATCTAGGAGACAGGTTTCTATCTGCTTCTACCATTCTAAATGTCTAAACCAAGTGAGATGAATCTCACCTTGTCTGCCTGACAAGGTGAAAACTGTCCTTTGGTCATGACTTGGGTATTAACACCTACAAAGAAGGAATAAAGAATTACTTACTAGGTTAATGAAAATTTATATATAAGGAAGAGAAGGTTGAGTTTAGATGACACCATATTCCAAAGACTTATCTAGACACTAAAGACAGTGTAGGATATGCTGGGTTTAAGATCCCTTCCCATGATACAGATGGAAAATATAACGGTTGGATGAGAGCCATGATCCTCAGCTAGAGACGCTATGAAGCACTTCCCAGCTTGTTGGCCTGATCATATAGTAACTTATTAGCAGAATCATCACAACAGAAAAATTTAGAGGTAACCTGTCAGACATAAGTAAGGATTTTCCTTTCTTTTTTTTTCTTCCCTATTCACCCATTCCTTGCATTCTTGTTGCCTCTTCTGGATTTTGTAATGATGTACTTTTATTTGCTTTCACCTTAATTTAGTTTGCATTAAGAGATACCTGAGATAAGTGGCTGAACCCTAAGATCATCTATTCCTTTGTACTGCCAACCACTGGTATTTGAAGTGACAATCCCCATTATTTGTTTCCCAGGCAGCCTGAAAAATTGTAAGCATGTCTTTAACAACCTGCATGGGCTAACTTGAGCGATGATCTGCTTCCCTGTAACAAAGTCCTGGACAATTAAAAGATCCAGTGAAGTGACATGCAAACAAAAGATCAATTTTGAAGTGATATTTGTTGGTATAATTACTCTAAATTAATCAGCATGTTGAAGCTATATTCATACAGCCAGTTCTGAGTTCATGATGAGTCACTGCTCACAGCATGGACAGCAGGTATTTGCCCAAGGTAAATATATTCCTTCTGGACATTATTCGTAATAGCTTTGTTGTCATGGTACATAGCGATACCTGGCAGAAGCTAGCCAGCCACTGCTGTGTCCCATATTACACTTCTGCAAATTGTGCATGGTCCCTTAGCCCTGTATATCTGACATGTTTCTACCAGGCAGATTTTGCAGTTTTGGTAGAAATTTTTTGAAGCAGTAGTTTCAGCCCAAAGTAGCCTTTTGTTGCAAGCAACTGACTGTAAATGACATTAGAAAGGCAAAAGAGAAGTAGGTTCTGCCTAGGACTGAAAAGAAGAATCCTTCTCTTGGAAAAGTTTCATGCTATACAGCACCACTCCTGAGCTCAAGAAACAAACTATAGCTAGCTGGAAAGCAAAGCACTGTCCTCCTAGAACCATCCATGGCAACTGCAGAATTACAAACAAGAGAAGGTATTCTCCTGGAGATGAGAGCATGGCTCATTCCACAGCTAAAAAAAAATAAGCTGTTTTCAAAGTTCGGAGTAAGAAGACTTATAGTTGCTGTGGTTAGATTTATTTTTTTTCTCTTTAGCAACTGAGTGGGAACTTCAAGGGCTGTAGCAGTACAGCACCAACACTGCATTTGGACAGGATGGGGGTCAAAGGAGCCTAATTTCCATTTGCTGAAGACTTTGCTGCACAGTTGAAAGGACCTGAGACATCAGGTACTACTGACAAACTACTGCTCCAAGAATGGTGCAGTTCCAGGCGGAAGCACAGTGAGAAATGGTCAGTGTGGGGGAGAGATGAATTGACTCATGGAACAGTGAAAACAAACACAAACTGCCTGCATTTAACCATGGCATGACATCCAGTCATCGCTGATACAGCCAGATTTATGTGGTGAGCAGTCCAAGCAGGCAAACCTTCTCATGGATGAAATCCAGCACAATGATACTGCTCTTGGAGGAAATATTTTAAATCCATAATAAACATAAAGCAATAGGTCCATCTAAGTTTTATTAAACTGTCAATCATTTCCACACCATTCAATTCTTTAAGACAGAAGAACTGAGAGAGGAAATACTGAAAGCATTACAAGCAACTACTTCTAAATCCTTTAATATTTCTTATTTCTTTTGAGCACAAATAACATGAGGTCAAGCAGAGAGAGATTTGTTGGTCAAACTATAAATTTCCATTTACACTTCAGGAGTATAAAAAAGGAAAATGAAAAAATCTTTAAAGACAGAAGTTTTTAATACTTTACATAGACAAATACTGTGTGGTTGGTATTCTTGTCAGAAACATTTATTTTAGTGTTTGTAGGGTTCAGTAAAGAACAAAGACAATATGCTTTACAAAAACCCAAAGATCTAGTATATAACGCCTTATAGTGTGGCAGTTGAGCTGTGTTAGAAGACACAGTCTTTTATTCAGATTCTTTTCTCTTCTTTCCTACATTTTCATGACCAGAATATATTTGCCATTACTACAGAATGTGTGAGTGATATGCAGAAGATTTATCTAATCAGGATACTGAAAATGAATGAACAGAACACCAGAAACTACCACTTCTTTTAAAGAGGAAGATTACACTCTAACAGTCATTTGTCATTTTACTCTTGATACAAATGTTTGGCGGTTTAACAGTCTTTAGCTTAAATGTATTCACTTTGCATTTTTAGTTTTAATTTCCTGAATGTTCTCTTGTAATGAGATTACCCTACTCCTTGTTTTCTAGGTGGATTTTCTGTCTGTTACCTCGCAAACATATTATATGTCTTGCTTTTCATCCAAGACATATTACGGTGTTTATTGTCTTTGCAAGAGAATGGCAATTCAGATTCTGAAATTGATAGGTGTGTGCACAGGTAATATTGCAGACCTTGCCCTCTAATCTCTGTCATAGTACGCTACTTTTCTTAGAGGATCAGAAGGAAATGGCTGTAAACATGGTGTTTTTTTCCCCTCTTCTTTAAACTTCAAGGTTAGGTTTCTCAAATAAATGTTAGATTGGAGTATGGATAGAGTGGTTAAAAAATAGCAGTACATTTTTACAGCACTCTTTGAGAGTGGCTTTGGAAAACAGTCATATAATTCTACTCAGATCACAGAAGTTTTACCTGCATCTAGGCCATTTTTGTTCTTGCCAAAGGACAGTCCCTTCCAGGCTATGACCCCACACTCACTAATATCTGATCTATGCGCCATTGACAACTTAGAAGTGCACATTCAGTCTAGTCCACACATATGGATGCAATTCCATTTCTGTCAAATTAACCACTTGTACATGACAAAGAACTCATTCTGGCACTGTTTTATGCTGGCTTCATGCCAGCTGTGAGAAAATAGGTGACTTATTTTCCAGCATCAAGGTAGGATGAAGCTGCTGGACAGTACCCGATTCTGCATAAAGTGTGTAAGTTGAAGTAAATCCATCATCACCAGTTTCATTTGATTGGTTTTTTTGTATTATTGAACCAATAGTTGGTTTATACTGTATGAGCCTTTAGCATCCCATGACTTCAGATTATAGGATCTGGAGCAGGAATCTAAAACTGGATTTACTTCATCATGGAATCACATTCTCAGTCTCACTGGAGCCTGGGAGGGGCTCTTGCAAAGACCTATAACTTTATCTTTACTGGTGAGAGATGTGGTGGTCGGAGGTTGTCTTGGGCTTAGCGACCATGACATGATAGAACTCTCAATTGTGAGCTAAGTAAGAAGAGGGGTGAGCAAAACTGCTACCATGGACTTCCGGAGGGCAGACTTTGGCCTGTTCAGGTCACTGATTGAGAGAGTCCCTTGGGAGACAGTCCTGAAGGACAAAAGGGTCCAGGAAGGCTGGAAAGTCTTCAAGAAGGAGATCTTAAAGGCACAGGAGCAGGCAGTCCCCATGTGCTGTAAGAAAAGTTGCCAGGGAAGGCGACCGGCCTGGCTGAACAGGG
>NW_010538489.1:0-291 GCF_000687285.1 Phaethon lepturus
GGGGTGCAATGATCGAAAGAGCTCGAAAAGGCTTTGAGAGGCAGCACCGTCGGGCCATACGCTTGCGACTGCTATTCCTTGCAGCTCTCCTACACCTTATCATTTAAGCTCTCGGCAGTGAAACCGGTGCCTCTGAGACACCTGCACGTGGAGTATTACAGCGGGGCTTTCCCCGACGCCTCCAAACCTTCCTGCAAGCTGAACTGGAAAAAATCCAAGACGTTTGCACAGGGGTGAACTAGAAGGCTCCTTTCAGCAACACAGTGCCAGGCAGGGGCTGCAGCAGTCTTC
>NW_010538489.1:501-1887 GCF_000687285.1 Phaethon lepturus
CCCCGGCTGCTCCCTGCACGCTCCCGCCGGCGCAGGAGCGGCCGCTGCGTGGGCTGCAAGGGTGGTCCCAGCCGCCTGACCCACCCGGGCACGGCTGACACACACGGTCTGTTTTCCAAGAGCGCTTACTTCCTCCGCCTCTGGCCGAAAACAATGCGAGAGAAGCAGTCCTCAGCATTTCTGAAAATTAAGCGCTGAGTTCAGCTTAGTTCAGCCCCGGAGCTTGCTTAACCCTTTAGTTGCGGGATGGAGAAGATTTCCCAGTGGAGGCAGCAGCTTTGGATTGCCATGAGCTGCACAAGGTGGAGAAAAGCAAGAAGGGTCTTGGAGGTGGAAGAGAAGTCTTGAGTGAGGGCCATCAGCGAAAAGAAGTACCTTAAAGCCAGGCCTGTCCAGCTACATTTCAGTGGCATGCCACGCTGGTTCTTCTGCAAAACGTTGCACTTCCCCTGTGTCCTGCAGCCACGCATGAGCCCCCTCCTTCCCCGGCTGCCGCCACACCAGGAAAGACGCTGTCCCAAGGCCACCCCACCTGGGGCACGCAAAGGCATGCGTGGAGGTACGTGGGGCAGGTCTCCCCACCCCAAGCAGGCAGGCGCTGGCGCAGCCTGAAGGGCCCGGGATGCTTATCACCGCTCTGCACCCGTTTGGAGAGGGCGAAAGCAAAAGCAGGGAGCACAAGAATGAGGAAATGTCCCCACTGGCCCTGCTCACCCCTGCCAGTGTCCCCGCGGCTCCCCTGGCTGCAGTCGGGGCTCCGGCTGGGGGGGGTTTCAGGGCAGAAAAAAAAAAACGGTTCCCCCCCGTTATCAAAGAAACAAAAACATGAAACAGGAGTTTGTTTGACCTGAAAGAAAACGCTTTGTCTTGTGTGTTTGCTTTTTTACCCGCCTGAAGTCAGGTTTAGGCTGACTTCCTTTTTCTTTCAGGTTCATTATTAAATAACAAAGTGCAAAGCAAGGAGGCTTCGTTTTGAACCTGCCAGGGAATGGTCAACTTCTGAGCACTCCCAGAAGGAAACAGGAATATTAGAAAAGCTTGATATTTACTCTTTCATTGTTTTCAAAAGAAAAAAATCCCCATATTTTTCTCTGCTAGCCCTGCTTGCGGAGTTTAGCGGGGGTGCACAAATACTGCTGGGTCTACAGATCTCTTGTTCTGTGTGTCTGTATTTGCAGTTTGCCAGGGAAGAAGGGGGTTTCAGAGCTGAGTGCCTCTGCCATCTCCCCGGGATGCCCGAACTGTGGCGCAGGTAGAGCCTCTCCCTGGGCTCTGCGGTGGCAGACGCCGTCGGCGCGCGGCGAGGACGGAGAGTCCCGAGCCCCAAGGACGCGGGGCCGGGAGCAGGGGACAGGTGAGTCTGGGAGAGGCTGCTCTTGCAAAGCA
>NW_010538489.1:2101-2646 GCF_000687285.1 Phaethon lepturus
CGCCGGCGGCTCTGCTGGGAAGCGGAGGTTCCCAAGATGATAAGCCGCTCTTGGAAGAAATTCCTTTCCTCATGCGAGGGAGTGGCGGTGCTGGGCACGCTCGCCCGCCTTGCAAACACGTACACAGCCCTGTGCGCACGCACGGTCGCGCGCCGCGTCCTGGCACCAGCAGCGTTCCCTCAGGGGACCTGGTTTGGAGAGGTCGGAGCTTTGTGACCAAGAGTTGTCCGGCCAAGATGATAAGCCGCTCTTGGAAGAAATTCCTTTCCTCATGCGAGGGAGTGGCGGTGCTGGGCACGCTCGCCCGCCTTGCAAACACGTACACAGCCCTGTGCGCACGCACGGTCGCGCGCCGCGTCCTGGCACCAGCAGCGTTCCCTCAGGGGACCTGGTTTGGAGAGGTCGGAGCTTTGTGACCAAGAGTTGTCCGGGAGAAAAGCAGTGCCAGGGAGCAGAGCGAGGGGCCCCACGCAGGCATGTGCGGAGGAGCAGGTCAGTACAGCCGCTTGCACTGCTCTGCCCTTGCAGCCGCCGTGCTGGGTCTC
>NW_010538489.1:2719-5029 GCF_000687285.1 Phaethon lepturus
GGAGCAGCCCAGCGCAGGGACATGGCTGCATAAATCCAGGTTGGGACAGAGAGTTTGCATTTTTGGTCCCGGATGAATTTGAGGCTCAGATCCAGCGGTGATGAGCACACCGGGGAAGGGTAGGTTTGGTTTGGGACCTTGGTACCCAAGAACTGATAGGAGAATGATGGGAGAATTCCAGCAGAGACACTGGTTTTAAGTGGATTTGGTCCCAGGGAAGGGTGCTGCTGCGTGGGAGCCCTGGAGAACAGTGTCTGCGATGGCTACGTCCCCTGGACAAAGGGTGCCCGGACATTCGCCCTGCCTCCTGTTTCGTGCCCTGGGGAGGGAAGTGTGGCTGGCTGGCACTCCGCCTGCAGAGGCTGCCCGGCTGGCACGGCTACGCACAGGCAGAGACCCTCAGCCAGCGCAGGCTGGGACCCTGGAGAGCTGGCACAGGCAGAGACCCTCAGCCAGCGCAGGCTGGGACCCCCGGGAAATTGCTTCTGTGCTTACTAGGAGCGGGCTTTTCCAGGGAGACCAGGCTGAGGGCTTCAGCTGCTGCAATGGGGGCTCTCCAGGGGAGATCCAGGGGTGGTGAGCAGCAGGGTAGGGAGTGGTATAGGAGGTTTTTGGGTTGCTGGCCAAGAGGAAAATCATGTTTCAGGTCAAACAGGAGGTTGATGCCTTTGCTTGTAGAAGGGTGGTTTGGTCACTAAGTTATGTAGATAAACTTAAAAGCAAAAAGACATTTCAAACCACAAATTAAGACACCCTTGTTTAGAAAATGAAATGATGTTGCGGTGATTTAAAAAAGGAAAATATTACTTTCCCCTGGGTAGAAGAATTTGATGCTAATTGATGAGCAGGTATTGCTAAAGCCAACAGCATTCTGAATGAAACAAAAAACTTTGTCTGAAAACACCTGCCCTGTTCGAGCACTGACCACTTTGACAACATGGGCTCAAAACAGCAACATCTTTCATGTAAAGAGGTGCCTGACGTCACCACAGAAACCTGGGCAGTGTGCTCTGATCTGCACCTGATCTGAACTCCCCCTCCTGTTCCCTCACCTCCAGAGCATCCCTAGGTTGACTGGGGATTTTCTAAATGCGGAGCTTTCCAGGGCTGGCGTGCAACAGGAGGAGACAGCGTCCTTGCCACAGGGCGAGCAGTGCCAGCCTGTCCCAGCAGCTCGCCTTCGTGCAGGTCCCCGCAGCTGCGCAGCTCTGCCTGGGAAACATCAGCTTGACTGTGCGGCCAGGAGAGAGCCGCAGCGCTTTGCGTCTGGGGCTCCGGAGGGCAGGTGAGCTACAGCGAGGGGAGGAGGAATATGAGGAGGATGAGGAGGATGGTCCCTTCTCCACGGAACCCCAGCATATTTCAACATCTGTTTTCTCCCGATGAGTACTAGAAATCCCCACTCTTTCAGCCTTCTCCAGGGCAGGCAGGCTCTGGTGGCTGGCCAGGAATGCACAGAAACATCACTCGGTGCAACCCTCCCTGCAAAGCCTTTTGGTTTGAATTCACTTTTGTTAGATGTTTCCCAGCCAACTCCATGAACATGGACTCCATCCTGCCATAGCCCATCCCACAGCTAGCTACTCCTCATGCTTTGCTTTAGAGGTATTGCAGTGGTGCCTGGCAGCCCCAGCCACAGCACAGGAATCTGTCTGGTGAGAAATTACTCACTGGAGTAATTACTCACTACTCTGAAGAAGCTCAAGGCCTTGTCATGCATTGGGATGCTGCCTGGGTGTCTTGGGAGAGCCAGCAATGCTCCTGGAGCACACCACAGCAAACAAGTCACTGCTGTGGTGGCACTGGCACTGGCTGGTTGCCGAAGTAAAGGTCCATCCCTAAAAGACCTCCCTACCTGTGACTTCTCTCACTAGCCCTTTTGGTTTTTATTTTGCAGGGTCTGTGTTGCTTTTCCCCAGAGATGCTCTGCAGACATCTGCCACCCATATCGCAGTGAGACCACGCAGCCGGTCCTGAGTCCTGGTTCTGGAGGCTGGGGAAGGTCAGAGCATGTGAGCGAAGAGGGAATGAGACTCCATCCTGGGCAGCCCAAGGGATCCCGCACAGCAGCCGAATCGGTCCCTCCTGGGGTTCACATCTGGTGTTCAGACAATTCTGATCTCAGAGATGAGATGAGCCCTGCTAGCCCCGCAGGAGCCTGTGCTTGCAGAGAACTCACCTGCGGCTTGCCTGGACGTAGCTCTGCTCCGTCGAGGTCGGCGTGGAGCAGGCGGTGCTGCCAGCTGCCCTTGCCGTGAAACAGGGAGAGCGCGGCGGGGCCGGCGTTGGCCGGGGGGGGGGGGGGCAGGG
>NW_010538489.1:5054-6019 GCF_000687285.1 Phaethon lepturus
AAGGCCCCAGCGGGCTGTCCCCGCAGGTGAGGCAGGTGCTTGCAGCAGCGTGAGGAACAGGGCTGCCCTTTGGGTGTGGTGGGAGATCAGCCTTGAAGCTCTAGACGGCGGGGCTCCCCATGCTGCGGCCGGCGGGAGGAATGAGAGGAATGTGCCACGTAGGCCAGGCAACAGGCTGCCAAAGGCAAGGGCGAGAGCGGAGCCTGGGGCAACGGTGGGGCCAACACGGGGTAGCAGCGCCAGCCGGCGCGATGAGAGACCCCCGGAGTGCTGCATCCAGCTCTGTGGCCCCCAGCACAAGACGGACATGGACCTGTTAGAGAGGACCCAGAGGAGGGCCATGAAAATGATTGGAGGGCTGGAACCCCTCTCCTGGGAAGAAAGGCTGAGAAGAGAAGGCTCTGGGGGCACCTTATTGCAGCCTTTCAGTACCTAAAGGGGGCTTATAAGAAGGATGGAGAGAGGCTTTTTGCTAGGGCCTGTAGCGGTAGGATAAAGCGTAATGGTTTTAAACTGAAAGAACATAGATTTAGATTAGATATATGGAAGAAATTCTTTACTATGGGGGTGGTGAAACACTGGAACAGATTGTCCAGAGAAACTGTGGATGTGCCATCCCTGGAAGTGTTCAAGGTCAGGTTGGATGGGGCTTTGAGCAATCTGATCTAGTGGAAGGTGTTCCTGCCCATAGCAGGGGTTGGAACAAGGTCTTTAAACGTCCCTTAGGGGACTTCAACTTAGAATAGAATCATGGAATAATTTGGGTTGCAAGAAACATTTAAAGGTCATCTAGTCCAACCCCCCTGCAATGAGCAGGGACATATTCCACTAGATGAGGTTGCTCAGAGCCCCATCCACCCAGGCCTTGAACGTTTACAGGGATGGGGCATCTACCATCTCTCTGGGCAACCTGTGCCAGTGTTTCACCACCCTTATTGTGAAAAATTTCTTCCTTATGTCTGGTA
>NW_010538489.1:6239-6826 GCF_000687285.1 Phaethon lepturus
GGTGAAAAATTGCTTCCTTATGTCTGGTATAAATCTACCCTCTTTTAGTTTAAAACCATTACCCCTTGTCCTAATCACAACAGGCCCTTCTAAAAAGCCTGTCCCTATCTTTCTTATAAGCCCCCTTTAAGTACTGGAAGGCTGCAATAAAGTGTCCCAGCAGCCTTCTCTTCTCCAGGCTGAACAGCCCCAACTCTCTCAGCCTGTCCTCACAGCAGAGCTCTTCCAGCCCTCTCATCATTTTTGTCTCCTCCTCTGGACCTGCTCCAACAGGTCCATGTCTGTCCTGTGCTGAGGGCTCCACAGCTGGATGCAGGACTCCAGGTGGGGTCTCACCAGAGAGAGCAGAGGGGCAGAATTGCCTCCCTCGACCTGCTGGCCATGCTGCTTTGGGTGCAGCCCAGGACATGGCTGGCTGGATAGGACCCACCCAAAGGTACTGAGGGAGCTGGCAGAAGTGCTCACCAAGCCACTTTCCATCATGTGCCAGCAGTCCTGGCTAACCAGGGAGGGCTCAGCTGTTGGGAGGTTGGTGCCCACCTACAAGAAAGTCTGCAAGGAGGATCTGGGGAACTATAGGCCTGTCA
>NW_010538490.1:0-10314 GCF_000687285.1 Phaethon lepturus
AGCAACTCAAAATAAAATGTGATTTTTTTTTTTCAAAAATTTAGGTGGCAAAATAAATTTGTTCAGGGCAAAATTAATTACCTCAGCATAGAATTTAAAGCTGATTTTTTTTCCTTAATTCTGGGAAGAGAACTTGTGAGATACAAATCAGTTCAATTAATTAGAATTCCCTAGGATGTCCACCTCAGCACCCTTCAGGCCTCCTGGATTTGCTTCAACCCACAAAGAGGAGACGATTCACATTGAAAGGGATTTTTGGGGATTCTTGGCAGTGGTGATAGATTCTCATCTCAGAGCTACCACCGTAGGTCCCAAAGAACCCTTCTCTGTTATAGACTGATGGCAGTGAAGCAGAGATGAGGCTGTTTTACAGCCCCACACATCATTCATAGTTACAATTTCTTGCAGGTTTGCTTTGAAACGTGAAATTAAAAACAACTGCTCAGAGTCACACTTTGAAAATTTTACTTCACGGTTCCATTGACTAGGACAGAAAAAGTCAAAGGGCCACCTAGCAAAAATAAGGAGACCAGAATCTGGCTTTCTAGGAGTAAATTCTATTTTAACAATAATACAAATTCTAAAATGCTATTAAAATGGTTTTCTTCTAGTTTTTTCAAAATTATCTATGATTTATAATTTTTTTGTATCTCATATTTTACTTTCATTGCTGACCTAAAGCTGCAAAGCCCAACATAGACACTCCTATCACAATGGTATGTTTAAGCATCGTTCCTACGTTAGCACTTAAATAGTATATATTAGAAAAATAAGCACCTTCCAATTTTAACATAACATATGTCTTTGGCATCTATAGAGTTATCCAGTGAACTATGTAACTCTTACCTTATATCATCCCAGTGGGGTGTACTAATAAGCTGAGTCTTTGGAAGTCGTTTATATAGATACTGTGAGGTTTCTTATTCCAATACGTGCGGTGAAAATGTTAACGCCTTTCAAAGGAAAAAAAGCAAATGAGTAATGTGATTAGTCAGTGGCCCCAACGAAAGTTCAAAACTACTTCCCTGAAGTAGTAAATTCTTGATGAAATCAAGTTTTACACCAGGACAAGCGTAAAAACTCTTATCTGACTTCTTACAGTTAGCAAAACAATAAATTGGAGATATACTTGCCATTAAATAGCCCATAAAAATTTTATTGAAAGACTCTGTCTTTAAAGGAACAACTCACTTTAGTTTGCTTATAATATCAACAGATCTGAACTAGTGTTTAAAGCCCTGTCTATTTGCTGGAGGCACCATTTGTGAAAACTAAGCACAGACTCTAAACTTAAAACCTGAGCTTCATATTTGATTCCACAGCTGCATTCTTTTACCAAGCAGGAGTATTTAAATATGCGAGCACAAAAAGCCTTGTCAAAAGACAAATAGTCCCAAAATATTTCTGAGTCCAGCAGGACATTAAAAGAGATATTGAGCTTTCTTTCTAAAAACTGCCATCATCTTAAAAGAAAAAAAAAAACAGTAGAATATCCCGCAGTAACCTCTGAAGGGGTCAAGCGCAGTAGTCTCTGCTAGATGCCTTTTTAACTCTCCCTCATCTGATTTCACCTCAACCACCCAAATTCATCTTTCTCCTTTTCTGACTTTGTAATGGCAACACAGGGTTGGATGAGCCAGGAGAGTTTATATATGGTTAACATTTGTCCTGGTCATGGGACCCAACTCTTTCCAGAGACAGCAAAAAACCACTGTGCTGAGAAGAATCGATTTATTCTGCCACTGAATGGCTTTGCATCCTGCTCCAAAAAGCTCAAATTCTGTCCAGCATTTCATAGCTGTAAATCTCAGCTACTCACTTTTCTGAATGCTGACATTATCATGAGTTATCTAATGATTTCTGTAACTGAATTAACCCACTTCCCTGATGTTACTAGGCTGATGCACAAGACGGCTAGTCTGAAGCTGACTTGAGAATCCCTGTATTTTACACGTGTTGAAAGAGCACTCTTCTCAGTGCTAGTACCATTAACAAGCCCTGGAAGAGCAGAATGTGAGTTCGTCAGGTGAACTAGGAATGCACTATGGAACCTTCATTACATTTTCACAATTACCATCTGAAAGCAAGAAATGCTAAGCCATATTTCAAGGTATCGGTTAGGTATTGGAAAGAATATTGAGATGAATCCTGCACAACTGCGCCGTTAATTTCAATGCATGTTAAAGCAATCTGAACACCAGTGACACAAACACAATATGAACAATACAAACATTAGTGCAGCGCCAAGAAAGTGATGTTAGTATCATTGGTTCAAAATGTAACACTAGTTTACAGTTATCAGTGTGTTGCCTGAGTGTTGATGACTTGCACTAGTCTCATCACAGCTGGAGTTTATTCATAAACCCAAAGTACAGCAATGATTGCTCAATCCTTCTGAGCAATGCCAGTAACAGAAATATGAACTAAATGTGGAAGCACATGTAGCAATAACGGATTGAGTCTTCTAATATTGACATAAGCAGCATATTTATAACCAAATTATGTGAAGTTGATTTGTCATCAAGTTTATTACACATTTCATCTACATTTAAAAGTTCCATATGGAAACAACAAAGACCTGTCATATGGGAGGCACTACATTTGCTTTGTCTCCCACGCCGTTACAGAGCCCACCTCTGAGCCAAACCTTTGGTTTGTTGTAACCAAATCTATGTATGATAATTCCAAAACAACAAATAAAATATCTGTGTATTTCCCCAGGTTTTCAAACCAACAATTACACCCTGCCAAGACTCAGATATAGGAAAATAGATATTAATTTGCCTAGTATTCATTACTTCAATCAAGTTTTTCCTGTCTTCTGTTGAGAAAACAGGCATGAGTGAAGTTCCTGTAGGACTGGATTTATTTCAGAGGCAACACAGAGAAAAAGCAAAAAGGAAAGTCTTTTGAAAGGTTTTTAGTTCCAAGTAGATATTAGGACAAAAATACTTGTGGGTTCCCTGCTTCCACCAGGACACAAGAAGGTTACTATGCAAGTCACTAGAAGTTGTTTCTTCACTGGAGCAGTGCTCTGACCAGCTAAGAGGTGGCGACACAAATATCTCATTCTGCATTATCGTGAAAACCCAGTATGAAAACGCACTGCCTCTTGGGCAAACCATTTTTTAATAAATCAAATCTCAAAAATTAGCTTTGTACATAATGATAATTCATTGGTATTTATGTGCATTGAATGAGGGAGCAGTATTTACCTTTTTCATTCTACATCTATGAAGTTTTCCAGTACATTATTATTACCACTGTTGTTGTAATTGTTACAGCACTGATAATAATACCAAGCATAGCAGGGCTTAGCTATGCCAGGTGCTATACTAATCTGCAGGGAGAAAAAGGGCTTCACCACAAAAAGTAATGTGTGTGACAAGCCCTAGTTCTTTTTATTAGTTTCCAGTGCCATGCACTATGGAGCTAGTCAGGAGGACAGAAGGAAGAGTAAGAGCAGTTTGTGGCCTCTGAAATATTTGTCTTGGATTTTTTTTCCCCCCATTTTAATAGTAATCTCCTCTATGCTTGCAAAAATAAGCCTTCTTCCCAGAAGGACAACCATATCCTGGACTGCATCAAATGAAGTGCGGCTGGCAGGTTGAAGGAAGTGATTCTGCCCCTCTACTCTGCTCTGGGGAGAACCCACCTGGAGTACTGCATCCAGCTCTGGAGCCCTCAGCACAGGAAAGACAGGGACCTGTTGGAGCAGGTCCAGAGGAGGCCACCAAAATGATCAGAGGGATGAAACATCTCTCCGATGAGGACAGGCTGAGAGAGTTGGGGTTGCTCAGCCTGGAGAAGAGAAGGCTCCGGGGAGACCTTATTGCAGCCTTCCAGGACTTCAAGGGGGCTTATAAGAAAGATGGGGACAGACTTTTTAGCAGGCCCTGTTGCAATAGGACAAGGGGTAATGGTTTTAAACTAAAGGAGGATAGATTTAGACTAGATCTGAGGAAGAAATTTTTGACAATGAGAATGGTGAAACACTGGCACAGGTTGCCCAGAGAGGTGGTAGATGCCCCATCCCTGGAAACATTCCAGGTCAGGTTGGACGTGGCTCTGAGGAACCTGATCTAGTTGAAGATGTCCCTGCTCATTGTAGGGGGGTTGGACTAGATGACCTTTAGAGGTTCCTTCCAACCAAACTATTTTATGATTCTATGATATGACAGTAAATGATGCAAAGCTCTCTGCATGAACTTGGCTGAAACAATAAGGTGTTCAAGCCCTGCCCCTTTCAGTCTAACTGTGGAAAGTCTGGTGCCATTGCTGATAGTTTGAACATGGACAAAAGCAACTATTTTCATGATGATCAACAAGTAGAAGAAAGACATGAGATCATAGTATGAAGATGTTTGCCTAATTTTCCTAAAATGTGGATGATAAGTAAAGGACTGAGCACAAGAAGATTCCTCTTCATTTCCTAGGAGGTGGAATCTGGAAGCTATATGCATTGTATAAACTCTGAATCTATGAAGGTCACTGGGTTATATTAATAGAAATAGTCACACTAGGACAAAAATGGCCCTTAAATTAACACAGGTTTTGTGCATCAAATGAACTCTGTTGCTCCACATCACAGTAATAGTCATATTAGTATTTAGTAATAGTAATTATATTTACTATTAGTATTTAGTATTATTTAGTATTAGTATTATATTTACTTTCCCCAAACATATGAAAATGATATTGCTATTAATAGTGATAATCATAGGGAATGTGAATATGAAGCACTACAAACTGAGCAGGAAAAAACTTAGGAAACTTTTACATTTTGTCTTATAGATCTGATGTTCCCCAAGTCTTGAAAGAACAGGATCAACATCTGCTCTAACTAAGGATACTGAAACTGAAGACATTATTCCAAGATTGTCAAAAGGAATCACAGAATGGTTGAGGTTGGAAAGGACCTCTGGAGATCCTCCGGTCCAATCCCCTTGCTCAAGCAAGGGCACCTAGAGGTCCTTTCCCAGGACCATGTCTAGATGACTTTTTAATATCTCTGAGGAGGGAGGTGCCACAACCTCACTTCAGGTATTTATATGCATTGATAGGATCCCCCCTGAGTCTTCTCTTCTCCAGGCTGAACAGTCCCAGCTCTCTCAGCTTCCCTCTCTTTAAGAGATGCTCCAGTCCCTTAATGGTATTCATGACCCTTCATTGCACTCTGTCCAGTATGTCCATGTCTTTCTTGTACTGGGAAGCCCAGAATTGGACATGGCACTCCAGGTGTGGCCTCACCAGGGCTGAATAGAGGGGAAGGATCACCTCCCTCAACCTGCTAGTAACACTGTCTAATGCAGCCCAGGATATTATTGGCCTTCTTTGCCATAAGGACATATTGCCGGCTCATGAATAAGATTCATCTCATTTAACCTGAGCTACCTAAATTTTAGGCACATAGTCTAGGCTACCCATCTAGCTTTCTTCTTCAAAGACAATGGACAAAAAGCCTGCAGTGGGAAAATCAGATCAATTTAGATAGTTGAAGTTAGATAAATCCACTTTCACTGATGAATGCAGTAGAAGAATAATTTCCCTATACCTACTTAATATTCTTTTTTTTATATGCAGGGATGTCATTAACTCTTTTTACCATACACTTAATCTGAGATCGCAAATAAGCTGGTTATCTAACAAGACTATCAGTTTCCTCTTCAGAATCACAGCTTCTCGGAAAAAAATACCACATCCTGTCAAAATCCCCAACTTTCTCTATTCCTGATTCATGACATTGCGTTTAGCTATTTCAAAATCTTTCCCTGACAATTCTAGTATTGAGTAATAGCGTTTGGTATAAGGCTTAAATTGAGGTGTTTAAACTGTTATATTTTTTAAAAAATAGAACATAACTGTGCATAAATATGTACACTTTAAAAAAAAGTAAAACTAGCCTTGAACCATTGGGAAAATGTCTCATGTGTAGCCTTCACAGTAAATACAAAGAAGCATTTTCACAGAATCATAGAATACCAGGTTGGAAGGGACCTCAAGGTCATCTGATCCAACCTTTCTTGGCAAAAGCATCTGTCCAGCTGAGTCTTAAAAGTGTCCAGTATTGGGGAATCCACTACAACCCTGGGGAGATTATTCCAACAGCTGATTGTTCTCATTGTGAAAAATTTTCCTCTTGTGTCCAATTGGAATCTCCCCAGGAGTAACTTGTACCCATTACCTCTCATCTTTTCCATCTGACTCCTTGTAAAAAGGGACTCTCCATCTTCTTTGTGGCCACCCTTTAAATACTGGAACATAGTGATAAGATCCCCCCTAAGTCTCCTTTACTCAAGGCTGAACAAACCCAGTTCTCTCAGCCTTTCAGCCTCATATGGCAGGCTTCCCAGTCCTTTGATCATCTTTGTGGCCCTTCTTGGGACCCTCTCCAGCCTGCCCACATCTTTTTTGCACAGCAGGGACCAAAACTGAACACAGTATTCCAGGTGTGGCCTGACAAGCCCTGAGTAGAGGGGGATAATTACTTCTTTATCTCTGCTGGTGATGCCCTTGTTGATGTAACCCAGCATCCCGTTGTCTGTCTTTGCTGCAGCAGTATGCCATTCACTCATATTGATCTTGCTGTCCACCAGGATCCCCAGGACCCTTTCCACAGAACTGCTCCCCAGCCAGGTAGATCCCAGCCTGTGCTGCACTCCTGGATTATGTTTTCTCAGGTGCAAGACCTTACACTTGTCCTTGTTGAACTTCATAAGTTTCTTGTAAGCCCACTCTTCCAGCCTATCCAGGTCTTCCTGCAGGGTGGCTCTCCCTTCTGAAGTGTTCACTTCCCCACTCAGTTTGGTATCATCAGCAAACTTCATCAGCGCACACTTGAACCCATTATCCAGATCAGTTATGAAGACATTAAACATCATTGGACCCAATATCAATCCCTGAGGGACCCCTCTTGTGACAGGTTGCCAGTCTGAAAAGGAGCTATTTACCACCACCCTCGGGGTACAGCCTGTCAGCCAGCTCCCCACCCACTGCGCAGACCACTTGTCTAGACTGTAACGCATCAGTTTCTCTAGGAGGAGGCTGTGAGAAACCATAGCAAAAGCCTTCGAGAAATCCAGGTAGACAATGTCCACAACTTGCCCAACACCAACCAAGCAGGTTACTCTGTCATAGAGGGTGATCAGGTTTGTCAAGCATGATTTGTCCTTGGTGAATCCATGCTGGCTTTTCCCAATCACATTTCATTTGACTTATGATAGCCCCCAGGAGGATTTGTTCCATAACTTTCCCAGGGACTGAAGTAAGACTGATGGGCCTGTAATTTCCTGGATCCTCTTTTAAGCCCTTCTTGTAGATGGGGGTGGCATTAGCATTCTTCAGTCTTCTGGGACGTCCCCCAATCTCCACGACTTCTCAAAGATTATGAGAGCGGCCTCACAATGACGTCAGCCAGCTCTCTTAAAAACCTCAGGTGGATAAAGTCAGGGTCTATCGATTGCTAGGGGCCAAGTTCATACACTGATTCTTCCTTCACCGACGATGGGTCTGTGTTTGCATCAACCTGGATTTTTATTCCCTAGGCTGGGTGTCCAACAGTGCTGGTAAAGACAGAGATGAAGTCTTGAGAACCGCTGCCTTTTCAGTGTTGTTGGTGACTAATTCACCTCTCCTGTTTAACAGCAGACCAATATTTTCCTTTTTTTTCTGCTTATTGTTTACATACCTGAAAAACCCTTTCTTGTAGTCTTTTACATCTCTGGCCAATTTCAATTCAAGCTGAGCTTTTGCTTTTCTAACTGCACCTTTGCACACCCAGACAATGCCCTTGTAGTTCTTGATGGATATTCATTCACTTGTCCATCTCTGGTATGGTTTTTTTGACCAGACTCAGAACCTCACAGTTAAGCCAAGGGGGTCTCCTGCTTTGCCAACTTCCCTTACCTTTAAAGAGGATGAACTGCTTTTGTGCTTCCAGGAGAGCGTACTTGAAAAACTCCCAGCACTCTCTAGCTCCTTTATCCTCCATGGAAGCTTCCCACAGAATCCCTCCCAACTGAGCTCTGAGCAAGCTGGATTTTGCTCTTCCAAAACCTAAACTTTGTCTTAGTACTAACCTTTGGCATGCTCAGCAGGATTCCAAAATTCACAATATTGTGATCACTGCAGCCAAGGCTATCACTAACTGAGATATTACAAAGCAGGTTTTCTCGGTTTGCGAGTAGCAAGTCCAGCAGTGCCTCATTCCCACTTGGCACATCTAACATTTGTGTGAGGAAGCAGTCCTCTACGCGTTGCATGTGAGCGGCTGTATTGTTCTTCTAACAAATGTCTGGTAGTTGAATTCACCTATAAGAAACCGGTTCTGTTGACCTGAAGCTTGCTGAAGTGACCCAAATATTGCTTCATTTGCACTATCCTTTTCAAGAAGCTGAAATTCTCTACAGGTTTCTGGCATATCAGACATAAAGCAGGTTACCCAGGTATCGACATTCCTGCAAACATTCTAGCCTCGCCAAAAAGTTTAAAAACGCATGTCAATAAAAAGATACAGGCACAGATAGATCCACACAAGTAATCTTCATACAGTTCCATGTGTGCATCAGCAACAGAAGGAGGTATTGCTCTGATACTCACACACATAATAAATAAACAGCAGGAGAGCCTGGATTGACTGGAGAAGGAGATAACTTCTCTAATGTCCTGTTGGCACAGAAACACTGGCACAGAAGGGCAATGATTACATTGGTTGCGTGGCTGGCAGAAACTTGCCATGTCAGAGAAGTATAAAATTACCTTCCCGTAAACGAAATGGGAAGAGTTATGGAAGGTCATGCCTTACATGGCTCCTGCTGGCCCCTTTGATATCTTTGTCATGTATCCGAGCTCTACTGAATCAAAGTTCGTGCTCAGATCAGTATTCTCTGATACATAAATACTCAAAAAAACAAGTCAGTGTTTCCAAAAAATTACAAACAAAGCCCAAACAGACACTGGCTGTTCAAAGCAAGAGCTAAGAGAGAGGCAGTGTAGATTCACTCTGCAGTTGTTCTCCATAAAGAACGTGCACTTACAGCTCCTGAAGATCTTCAAGACGTGACTGACAATTTTATGAGGAAGCTTGTAAACACATATGTAATAAAAAAGCAGCTTGCAAAGATAACATACTCCTGATTAATAAAGACACTGATTAAAGAGAAAACTTTTTACAGTTCTCATGGAAGTAAGTTATGAAATTATTTATAGGCATTAAGTGAAACTTTATGGACCTTTTATGAGGAAGTACACATACAAAAGTCAATTAGATTCTTCAGTACACTCACGTTACATTGTACTCATAGCATTCCCGGGTTTTAGAAGTATAATTTAGAGCAGTCCTCATGGAAAAACTCATGGTTCTGAAATCACAGTGGAGACAGGAAATTTTATTTATGTCAGCTTGAAGAGAAATATTCCTGGAGCTACATTAATAAAATCTGGCAGCTCACCCTTGCCTTTTTGGTGTCCTACACTGACAAGCTGAAATTCTGTCTGTCACTCCAAGGTTCCATAGAAAAAGTCCATGACCCAGACAGTTAAAAAACTTATGCAATTTCATTCTTCCAAAAAGTAAAAAAGAAAACTCAGAAGAACATAGAAATTCCTCAGGAGCCTCACACTGACGTGGCCTCAGAACATGCCTAACACATATTGGCAGCTCGGAGACATCGTGTAAGGCAGCGATGGCTTTTTGCACAACACAGCTGCCTCTGTGTTGACATTGCCCCCACCTACATAATGCCAAAGGTTACCATATTCACTGCAAAAAACAGTCTCATCATCAAGCAGAAGAGCAGCAGCCACACATCCTGCCAGCGCTCTGCAGATGGCCGTGTCACAGGGTCACTGTGCATTCCCAAAGCAAGGAAGAGCAGACCTTCAACAAGAATAAACATCTGCTAGTACCGGGTCCTGGTGCCAGAATAACTTCTGGGTTTTCTATAGAATCGTAGATTCCAAAGAGATAAGCCGCCCTGGAGGAAACCAGGAATTCACATTCCATCTGGCTAACCTCATCACCAGGCCACCCCCATCATTCCTTTGCGGGCATTTTACTGAAGGGCCCATGAAACGCGGTTCGTTCTTGCATGATGGCTAGCGAGGGCACGGAGGGCACACATCTCCCAGCTGATACTTCACAGCTTGGCCATTAGACTGCTCGCTTTGGATACAGGAGTTTGAAGCGCTGCGTTTCACATCAGTCGTGCATCTGCAGTCACATAACCTCAGGGCCATGGGCTGTCACAGCCTAGCACAGGTAGCAAAGTCCTGTTGTTTCACTCAGGCATGCATGCAAATAGAGGCAGTAGCTAA
>NW_010538490.1:10491-11791 GCF_000687285.1 Phaethon lepturus
AGGGTAGGATAGGATAGGATAGGGTAGGATAGGATAGGATAGGATATGATAGGATAGGAGAGGATAGGATGGGAGACAACTTCCCTGTTATAGTCAGGTAGTATGCTGGGCACTGTAAAGAACAGGTTCATCAAATTTCCCTCAGAAATGGCACAAGCATAGCTAATGCTGCATTATGGTGGAAGGAATGGGATAAAAGACTTCTTGATGTCATTTTTTGTATTCCAGGGTCCACTCCAGTGCATCTCACACAATTGGCAAAGCACTTCCTCCCATGGGCAGCCTGGATACAGAAATGCCTCTCTGTCCCGGCAGTCCAAAGAGGGGGGTAGAACAAAGCCCTCTCTGCTCTGACTCAGAATTTGAAACTACAAACATCCATCCCTGGTGTAAGCACAAAGCTCCACATTTTGAAATTAAAAAACACAGCGCTTTCTGATACTTGATTGTGTCGCACTTCACCACAGAGCTGGAGTCTACCACTGAGCTCAAAGACTTTATTACAATAGACAAACAGGAGAAATTCAGTCCTGAGCTTCCTGAGAGACAATCCGGGCCGTACTGGCATTCACAGGAGGTTTTACACATCTTCTGGACTACCCCTGTAGTTGCAAGAATCAAATCAAAACTTTTATACAGTGAGGGTTGTCAGCTACTGGAACAAGTTGCCCAGACACACTGTGGAGTATCCATCCCTGAAGATGTTCAAAACCGGACAGGGCCATGCCCTGAGCAACCTGCTGTAGTTGACCCGTCAGCGGGGCAGGTTGGACTTGATCTCCAGATATCTCTCCAACCTGAACAATTCTGTGATTCTGTTAAATTCATTTTACTTTACAAGGAATTATGACATTCCAGTCTCCCTGATTATTTATGACAGCAGACAGCTCAGAAATAAAAGGTAGTTAAAGAACAACAGTAACATAACGTGAAATAAATCAAAGCAAAGAAAAATTGTCTTTTCTTGTTTGTAAGAGAAACTGTCCAAACAATGGAACAAATAAGCTGGAATTTCTGACAATGTTTTCAAGAAAGCAGGAAGACTCATATGAGATGCTATCTCATGACATTCTATTTCAAGTAACAAGATTCTAAAAGATCTTTGCAGTTGCATATGGAAGTTACTTTAGGCTACAGGGATTTCTTGAAAGGACAGAAATCACAGAGATATTTTCTGCCTATGAAACACAGAGCAGACAGGCATTTTCATTAACGCACGCTTGGAAACAAATACTCATGCAGCTGAGAAACTAGAGAGTGCTGAGTTCACTGGCATCTCCGCCACCTTATTTCATAAGAA
>NW_010538491.1:0-6912 GCF_000687285.1 Phaethon lepturus
AGCCGATCCCGGTGTTCGTGCCTGGCTGGAGCTGCCGCTTCTGTAAGGGTGCGGGACATTCACAAACCGCAGAAACGTACCCAAAACGCCTCCGGTCCCACCGGGGCAAGCTTCACAGAAAAAGAGGGCGCATCCGAGAACGCCTGAAGCGTCCAAAAAGTCCCCACTATTTAATTAGTCATTTTTGCATGATGAGCAGGTTCTCGCCCAAGTAAACGAAAAAATCCTTTATGGTCAAGCTTAATCAAAACAAGATTATCATTACTGAGCTAAGCATGTGTTCCCGAGATTCCTGCTTTAACCACTTAACGCGTTCTTTCATGCTTTTCGCTTGACATGGGAGATAATTATTTTAATGGTCGTTTCCTACTGTTAGTAGGATTTGTACCAACTAGGAAACATGCAGAAAAATCCATGTTTTGGGTAAAACTCTGTGAAACATATTTAAGTTGTTGCAAAATTTTTATTTGGTACAATCTGTGCCATAAAAAGAAATTTAAATTCTAAAATAGTCTGTGTGCTACGAACTGCCTCCGAAGGGAAGAGTAAGAGGATATGTACATTTTATTTAGGGATTTGAGCACAGCCTAGCATCTCAGGAGTTAGCTGCTGGCCTCCTGCAAACTTACATGGACTATTGATGTTGCTGTCACTGATTAAACCACAGGTGCCACTTAGCTGAGACATACTCCGCATCAGCAACTTGAGCACCCACCAGCAAGCATGATCAATAGGCACTTTCAAACTCTGCACGCTAATTTTAACAATAATGTTGCTCTTATAATCTATACTGGAGCATCTTCTGATCCTCAGGCAGAGTGGAGTTGTACTCAATTGTTTGGTTTTTTTTAAAAAATTCAATCTACATGCCATTGTGGTAACAAACGTTTCCAGCACTATGACTAAAACCATAAAGCAAACCTGGATGCCCTACTGGTGGCATGACTTAAATGTAACGTTACATGTTGCTGTATATGTTTTCTTCTTGGGAACCAGGTGGTCTGGACCTCCAGACATGAAATGGATCTTCCCACAGCTCTCCTGATTGGAGAAGAAAGTGGACATATGCACAGCGCTGTCACATGGATTCAAAAAAGTGTCAAATGGCAACCATCTTCTTTCATGAAGAAAGTGCCCTCTTCTGTCACAATTCCCACTCTGAAATGCTTTGCAAAAAATGCATTCACAAGCTGTTTGATCTGAACATTGTCAAAACCACCATTAAACACTTGTTTATTGTTGCTTTTAAGGCATAACAGCTGATACGGTATTTTACACGCAACTCGGCTGTTGCTTTCTGGAGGATTTAGAAGAGCAGTTATTGATCTCTGGGGACCATGTTCAGCTTAATTCAAGCAGATCTTCATAAAAAAAAAAAACTTCTGTTAATCTCACGCCATTTCCTATCTGGTTGACCTGCTGCCAGGCCCCCAAAGAATTGCATGGGTGCACTAAAGAGCAGTGTAATTTCTAATTGCTAATCTAATTTCTAATCACCACATTTCTGAAAGTCTACTCTACTTGGAATTTTATCTTAAACTCCCAAAATCTCTTAGAAGAGATTCCCAGTTTTCCATCTGTCTCTCCTGGACAGGACCAGTTATGCATGTGGGCGGTAGCCAAGGCTGCCAGAGGAGGTTTCCTCCCCATTTTGCCTCTGGCACAGAAGATGCAGTGCAGCTGTTTGAGCATTACATGGTGCCTAAAGAGCTGCTCCACTTCTGTCCCCCTGCTGCTGAGCCAACATTATGTCAGGGCAGTAAGAGCAGCAAGTGACCACTAGCTGTCGTTTGCTAGTGTAGCCTTTTCCTTTCCCAGAAAGGAAAGATGATCCCAGATTTCCCAAGCCTTCTGAAGACTCATCCTGAAACCATGAAGATTCTCTCAGTCATTTTGTCCTTATTTTCAGAAAAGCAACAGCCTGTTTCATCTTCACTGCTGAGCAGCTCATTTCCTAGGTACACCATGTGATGGATCAGTCCTACGGTGACATGCAGTTTCACTTTGCAACCCTGAAATGAATTGCTGTCTACACATACCAGACTGTGATTGTTACAACACATGAGTAGCAGCAGAACAGACGTTGCATACAAATGGCATTTTTCCGGTGACTTCTTTAAGAGATCTATCAAGCCTTGTATCTGTCCAGTTTGCCGCCCAGAAAGCAGGTAATAAGGAAACTGCACGCAGGTCCTTGAAACTGGCATGTCTGCCTGGTAGATATGGGTTGGTTTTCCTCCAGGTACAGAGGAAATGTGCAATGGCAATTGCAGATTGGTTCTGTGAAATCCTGTACCATGCTGAATAAATGAGTATATCCAGAGTGCTTTGCACCAAAGGGTCTGTCAGAATTCAACATTTATTATTAATAACTTCTAAAAGATTAATGTCTGTTCTGTATTTATTGAAGGAGAAATCTTGGCTAGTCAGGAGAAATCCCATTGTCCAAAGCCTAAGTAAAAAATTCTCCTTCTAGATCAAAACCTATTCCTTCAGGTTAAATTTTATCTCCCAGCAGAGGATTATTATCTCAAAGCATGTTACACACTCATACTAGTCATTTTTAAAAATCTGTTTTGAAGGGGAGATATGTTTGGAAAACGAATATATTCCAATAACCCTTAATTGTTGGAAGAGCCCCAAAGGATGAAATGAGATCAAAGGCCTCCTGAGATTGCCCTAACGTTTGTGAAATGTTTTAAAAGGTAAAGTGGCGTTATTACCTCAGGGTTAGCTCTCCAGAACTTCCAGGTTTATGATGTACTTTGCAGGGCATTGATTGATATTGATTTACAAAGTCAGGGTTTTTCAGAGCCTGGCCCATATTTCAGTCCAGAGAGTATCTTACACTCCTGCCTCTTCCATTCACAACTGTGTGGTTGCATCTTCCCATTCAGGACTGCACAGTCCTCTGAGATAATTGGAGCAATGGCTTGTGGAAAGAAGGTATATAGAGCAGAATTAATATGCTTCAGAATATTTAAACCAATTTAGCTCTGGGAAGAAGGAGTGAAATTATTGTTAGACAGTTCTGCTTTAAGTGGAAATTCTCTTGGTAACTGTCCTGGTTTTGGCTGGGATAGAGTTAATTTTCTTCCTAGTAGCTGACATAATGCTGTGTTTTGGATTTAGGATGAGAATAATGTTGATAACACGCCAATATTTTAGCTGTTGCTAAGCTGTGTTTACATTAAGTCAGGGACTTTTCAGCTTCTCATACTGCCCTACCAAGGAGGAGGCTGGGGGGATACAAGAAGCTGCGAGGGGACAGCCAGGACACCTGACCCAAATGGGCCAAAGGGATATTCCATACCATATGACGTCATGCTCAGTATATAAGCCAGAGGGAAAGCTGGCTGGGAGGTCGCTGCTCGGGAACTGGCTGGGCATTGTTCAGCCGGTGGAGAGCAAATGCATTGTGCCTCACTTATTTTGTATATTCTTTTATCATTATTATCCTTATGATTATTATTATTTTCCCTTCCTTTTCTGTCCTATTTAACTGTCTTTATCTCAACCCACAAATTCCACCCCGCCCCCCCGCCCCGATTCTCTCCCCCATCTCACTGCGGCAGGGGGAGTGTGCGAAAGGCTGTGTGGTGTTTAGCTGCCTGCCAAGTTAAACCACAACAGTAACGCAGTCTTAATACCTGTTTATCTTATTGATTATTAGTAGTTGGCAAATTTTGACATAAGTAATTCTGGGAGCTTTAGTTGCTGAGTTGGTTGGATTGGAAGTCATGCTTTATAGGAAAGCAGATGATAAAAGTTTTTTCTCCTTTACAGGGGAAAGGGAGAATCTGTTTCTTGAGTGATCTTTGTCCCTCAGAGTACTTACCCAAGCTTTTTTTTGCTAAAATTAGTTCTCTCTCAGTCTCAACAGCTCCTTTTAGTAAAGACCTGAAGGCAATTAACAAAGTAGAGCTAATTTAGGCTGTAGAGCATTCTGCTCAACAGTCCATTGATTATTGTAACACCTGAGTCCTAGAAACAGATGGCATTAACCACAAACATCATACTGTGTTCATACTTAGCAAGATTCTGAAAGTATGCTAATACTTTTGAGACCATTGATGCAATTTGAAATAAAAATCTTGATAATCTTTGTCATGACATTTTTGGGTCTCTAAGATCCACTTTAAATGGCACAATTATTAAATACATAGGGTCTACTACTACCATAGCCTTATATATCTAAATGGGGTGTTGTCAAGAGGAAAACCATTCTGCTACAGCAGAAATTCAGCATGGAAAAGAGGTGCTCTTATCTTCATCCTAGCTACTGGATTCTGGTGGAAAGTGAGATCAAGGCTCCAAGGCAGCCTTGCCAGAAAAGAGTGCTGGAGCTGCTCTCGGTCTGGATAACAAACCCTATTGTCCAGCATTCAGGTTCTGCTGGTTAGCTTCAGGATACTGTACAACAGTGTAAAGGTGTAAAAATACAGCCAAGCTTTTGTAAAACCCAGCATGTCACAAGGTAGAAGATGATCCCCTATTTTTAAAATTAATCTTACATGTCAGCAAAAAATTATAAATTGTCTAAAAAATTCTGATTTCATAGTTTAATGTACTATTTGTTTGTATTTGCAATATAACTCAAAGCAAAAGGAAATGTTAGGTTCATTAATAGTTTCACATTATGCTTCACAGCTATTACACCATGTGTGTCAGGTTTGCCACCTTCAAGGTGAGCTTTCCTGTATTTAAAAATCATTATTATGTATCTGCCCAGTATTTTTTAGAAATTTATTTTTGAGGAAAAGCAGTAATAAAACAATCCGGTGATGTTTAATGAAAATAATTATTATAAATACATGGAAAATTCAGAACCTTTGGAATGAAAATACCTCTTAATGTATGGCTTTAGAACATAAACTCCCTTAACTAAGTTATCTTAGTCAGATGACTCATGTATTTCCCAAGGCTGGTTCAGGCTTCCTTTTTGCTATGTTGCAAAAAACAGCTGATATCTAAAATGGTCAGTCAGTTGACTGGATAACACATACATAGATTTCTAGTTTACAGAATATCACTGGATTAAATGAAAATGAATTCAGCAATGCTTTTTATTGCTATTAATGCTATTGAACACCTTTTTAACAAAAACAAGTTCAGCTCTAAGTTTACACTGTTAGCTGCACTGGTTAGAACACAATATCAGCAAAGCTATTACAACACCTTTCATACAATACATACTTTCTGATAAAACACGGATCTAGATAGCAGCACAGACAGCCAAGACTTTGGCCATATTAGAGCCAGTGTTTCCAAAAGTATCCATAAATTTTGGTTGCTGAAGTTGAAGAAACCCAAAATGGAGGCATGTTTTGTTAGCGGGCTCTTCTGAAAGTACAAACGTTTTGTGCAGGGGTAATTGCAACACCAGATTCTTAGGGTTTTTTAAAAAATAGTTCCTAAACTATTTTTGTCAGATTTTTTGTTCTTCCTGTTTCTCAGAATCATTTAAGTAATCCTAGGCAAGTCTTTTTGGGCAATATATTTCACAATCTGAAAAGAGAAATAGGAAAGGTAGCTGTCAGGTGCTCAAAAAACACAGGAATTACTAATTCCTGTTTGGAGATTAAATTAGTGTTTTGGGTAACTGATATGTTATGGCTATTTGTGCCATATAAAGAGCAAAAGAAGGGTACACATGTATCTGTCAGGACTGTGACAGAAGGATTTTGTCTTCCTCCACTGTCTCCGCAGAAAGTATAGTTCCAGTTTATAATCCCTGGTGGGAGCGGAGATGGGACTATAGCCCATTAATACATGCAAGATTCATTTGCTTAATTGTAAATGATGTACCTTCCAACTATGAGTTTAAATTCTCATACATTTGCAAATTGCTTTGGGATCACTGCCTGAAAGGCACTGTATAAATGAAGAATATTCATTAATGTCCGAAAGCTCTTCAATCTGAACCACTTAGCAGAAAACCTGTGGAATCATTTTGACTCTGGTGCACAAGTTCTGCCCTCTAGGACCTGGTACCAGTCTGAATCCAGAGAAACAGTTGTTCTAATTCAGCTGACTACTGTCACACTTTGCGTGGCTCAGATGAGCTATTTTTAAATTACTATAATTAATTTCACTCATAGTTACAAAAGAGTTCGTATATTCTTATATTCTATACCTAAAGTACGGAAACTCTGGACAGCCTGCAGCTTCTAAATTCTTGGAAAGGACTCTGTCCCTAATATTCAGACTTGATGAACATACTGGTTCTCTGGCACGCCTGCATTCACGCCCATCTGTTGTGCTGGCGTTGTTCCCACTCGGAATTATCTATGCCAATTTCAACAGGGCATAGGTGCTAACCAAACATGGCTTTAGAGAGACAGCTTTCATAACACAGCAAGTGCCATCTCTTTTGCCAGGAGATCCTGCTGTTTGCAAATAATTCCAGCTTAAGGCCACATGCTTCATTACATGGGATCACATCTGTAGATGCTTGTGGGCATTATAAAAGAAATCAACAAATGTCTACTGTATTTCTCTTTCAGTTTGTCTCAGTGCTTGGAATTTTGCATGTGGAGAGTGAATACTCTGCACCTTGTTAAGAGGAGAGAGCCATAGGCTGTTACATGCTCTGAGCAGTCTTAACAGGTTTCTGCATCAAAGCTGGGGCAACAAACTGCAGAAGTTTACCAGAGCTGTGATGCTTTTTCAGATGGCCATTGATTGCTTTGTGTCTATGTTATATTCTGAGGAGAGAATGATAGAGCATTGCCTTCCTGCACCACAGCTTTTGCCTTTCCAGATTCTGAACAGATTTGTGTAGAAGGCATATTCTGCCCCACACAATTGTAAAGTGGCATATATGTACAGCAAAATTAATACTGCTTATTAAACTTATAGTCTATATAATGCTCTCTATAAGATACACAAATATATTATATTATATAATAT
>NW_010538492.1:0-2934 GCF_000687285.1 Phaethon lepturus
GGGGGATGGGAAACCGTTACTGGGGTGGGAACCCATCGTGGGATGGGAAACCATTGCGATATTGTGCCATTGTACCGGGCGCTGCTGAAGGGCGTTTAAAGGACAACACAATGTCAGCACAGTCAGCATGGGCTCACCAAGATGCCCTCCTCTGGTAAGGTCATGGAAGGCGCTGGGTGTCGTTTTTCTGGATTTTAGTAGGGCTTCTAATACTGTGCCTCACAGCATCCTTCTGGGCAGGTTGTCCGGCTGTGGGATGAGCAGGTTCACGGGGCGCTGGGTGAAGAACCGGCTGGGCAGCAAAAGCAGAGCGGCTAAAGGGGATGCGGTGAACGGGGTTACGTCTGGCTGGCGACCGCTCAGCGGCCGTGTTCCTCCAGGCTCAGTCCCAGGGCCAGTGCCGTTCACTGTTCTCATCCGCGATGCGGATGCAGGACCTGAATGCACCGTGAGCAAGCTTATGACGATGGGAGACTGGGAGGTGCTGTTGAGTCTGCTGAGGCACAAGAGGCCTTGCAGAGGGATCTAGGTCGATTGGAGCATTGGGCAATCATCACTGGGCATGAAATTGAACAAGTCCAAGTGCCAGATTCTGCCCCTGGGAAGGAGTAATGCCAGGCACCAGTGTAAACTGGGAGAAGTGTGGCTGGAGAGCAGCCCTGCAGAAAAGGATGTGGGGGTGCTGGTCGGCAGCAGGGTCCCCTGGAGCCCGGCAGTGGTGCTGGTCGGCAGCAGGCTCCCCTGGAGCCAGCAGATCGCGTCCCGGGGTACATCACACACAGCATGACCAGCCGGTCAAGAGAGGGGATTATCCCGCTGTTGGTGCAGCCTCCCCTTGAGCACTGTGTGCAGCTCTGGGCCCCGCCATGTAAGAAGGATAGTCCTTGAATGCGTCCAAGAGGAGGGCAACAAAGCTGCTGGCAGGGCTGGAAGGCACGTCCTGTGAGGAGCGGCTGAGGACACTGGGCTCATCTGGTTTGGAGAGAAGGAGGCTGAGGGCAACCTCATGGCTCTCTGCAGCTTCCTGAGGAGGCACCATGGAGAGGGAGGTGCTGATGTCTTCTCCCCTGGGATCCAGGGACTGGATGCATGGGAATGGTTCAAAGCTATGCCAGAGGAGGTTTAGACTGGACATTAGGCAACATTTCTTTATTGAGAGGGTGGTGAAACCCTGGAGCAGGCTTCCTAGAGAGGTGATAGATGCCCCAAGCCTGCCAAGGTTTTAAAAGATGTTTGGACAATGTGCTCAAGAATTTGCTTTAATTTTTGGTCATCCCTGAAGCGGTCAGGCAGTTGGACTAGATGATCATTGTAGGTCCCTTCCAACTGAAATATTCTGTTCTAGATAGGAGATCAGTGGGATGAAAAATCAAACCATCATGATCTACCGTGGGGACGGACCCCCACAGAATGCTGTTTGCCCCAAACAAACCCCACACTGAGCAACTGCTGTGGCAGGGTGCCCCAGCGGGTGCCACCCCCTGTGGTACTCCTGCCCTCCAGGTAATCCCCCAACCGGCTCTGCCCACCAATGTCCCACCCCATCAGCCCTCTTTGCTTCCCCCAACAGAGAGATTCCCTCTCCGGCTGCCAACAGCATCAGAGGTGCCTGGCATGAGCTTCACAACCCCAGCTCCCCACCACCCCACAGCTCAGCGCTGGGTGTAGGCCACCCCTGTGCTTTACACCCTGCCCGGCAGCACCCTGAACCTGGCAGAGGTTTTCCGGAGCTGGCCCGGGACAACCTGCAGTTGTAGCACCAGCAGTTGTTCACCATGGACATCACCAACATCCACAATATGCTCACCTGACTCGACACCGCAGACGGCAGGACACCATCCCCGATGTCCGCAACATCCCCGACAGCACCACCTTCCTCAACCTGCTCCCCGACTTCTCGCAGTACGGGGCGGAGGGCGACGGCCCCGAGGAGCAAGTGGCAGCAGCGATGCTGGGGGACGCTGACCCTTCCCGGCGGGGGGTGGCGACGTCCCCCTTGCGGGTCCCTGAGAGGAAGCAGGGCGCGGTGACGGTGGTCCTCCCCACCTGGCTGCCGGAGAGTCCCATGGAGCCTTCTCTGGAGAGTTCTACGGAGACTTCAAAGGAGACTCCTCGAGAGAGTCCCCTGAAGGGGTGCCCAGAGGGTCCTCAGAAGGGTGACCCAGAGGATCCCCTGAAGGCTCTCCTACAGACAGCATCCTTCCATATCAATTAGCCAGCAGTTTCTGCAAGAACTCACTAACTCCATGAAGCAGTGCAGACCAACTGTCCAAGCTCACCCAAAAAGCGTTGGAAGGGGATCCAGCATCAGCCGGACTGCTGAGCTCTTCTGCTTCCTCGTGCGATGCAGGGGATGCCTGGGCCAGCATGGAGGAGGGATGAGTGTTCTCACCCTCTCCCACCTCATAGGAGCAGGTTATAAGTTATAAAGTTATACACTGGAAGTTAGTGAGTTATGAATTAGAGAACTGGCAGATGAGAAACTCATCACACAAGTGATGTATTAGTGAGTTCACAAGTTAAATGAGTCTGTGCAGAGGGGATGGAGCCCTTGTTTGTGCGTTTGTCTTCCTTCCTAATGAGCTCATAAATTAAAGCTTAATCTACAGAGTACATTGTCCTGCAAATTTGAGAGATCCAAACAGACCAGGACAGGGGACATGAGGACACGGGGACACGGGAGTGGGGACATGGGAATGGGGATAGGGTGGTTGGGGACGTGGCAGACAGGAGGAGAACGGGGATGGGGTGGTTGGGGACGTGGGGGTGTGGGGCCGAAGAGGGGGATGGAGCTGTGGGAGGATGGGGATGAGGGGTGGCAGGGAGCAGGGTGGGGGCGGCAGCAGTGACAGTGCCAGGGTACGGGGCTCGAGCTGGGTGAGGTGCCCACCTGCGAGGGCTTGAAGGACCCCATCACCCCCCAGATCTGGAGGG
>NW_010538493.1:0-266 GCF_000687285.1 Phaethon lepturus
CCCCCAACCCACCAGGATGCTCATTTCTGTCCACGTTATGGAGTCCAAGAAACCTGCGCCCATGTACCCACCAGGCCTATTTGCACATGATAGTGAGATGTAATCATTACCCTGGCATTGCCTGCTTTTCACTCGCTGATCGCTGAGCTAGGACCAGCCAAGTGTACAAGATATGGACATATCCAGTGCCGAAGAAGAAGAAACCCAGGCTGGTGGCTGTGCCATTGTAATTCAGCCAAAGGGCACCCCATGCAGCCGTATGTTAG
>NW_010538494.1:0-21336 GCF_000687285.1 Phaethon lepturus
GGTCGGCGGGCTGGCACACTAACTTCAAAACCCCGCGTTGACCCAGCGTAGCGTAAAAAACTCGCTGCCTGTCCCTTTTTTCAAATTCTAAACCTCAGGTGCTCTTACTTGGGCTGTCTTAAGCGTAGTCCAAGGGCTGCTCCTCCATAGCAGAGGTGTTGCTAGTGCTTCATCTGTAATACTGCAGGTGAAACGCTGCACGGTTTATTATCGTAACACCTCTCCAGTGCATATTTACATACGCTTCATGAACAACATAGCACAGCATGAAATACCTAACACTTTTACATTTTACCAGGGCATAAATTCAAGCCTCTCCAGCTCCTAATTGCAACCAGGAAAAAAAAAAAAAAACAAACCACAAAAACCAGAAAGGATACTACTAATTCAGAAAGCTGTCCAAAATTAATCTGCTTCCTTTTCAACAAAGCTCACATTATAGCAGAAGTCCTTGTTTATTTTTCAGAGGCCTTTGATGTAGTTCTCTATTTCTACACTCCAATACAGCAGAAATCTCTGACATAAATCTTGTTCACATTTGACACACAAGCTGAACTCCCATTTCTACGCACAGAGAGGAGGGGCATGTATGGGCTTTGGTTACGCTTTATTAGGTTCTTCACTAAAAACTGTGTCAGTGGCCCCATCAAGTGGGTCATGATTTTTCTAAGAAATTATTTTTAGTTGTATGCAAACTGTGGGTTTACCAGAGAAGGAAGAGGAGGAAAGGGGAAAGAGAAGGTAAAAGCTCCCATCACCCCAACTAATGCGTTGTTAGATGTGCACTGACGCAAAACTCACCCACCATCTGTTTTAGTGCATGTTTTGTGGACAAACCAGAAATCTGCCACTTTATAATCAAAGTGTAGCTTTAATTGTTTCTAGGGAACATAGCAAGACAGCAAAGGAGGCACAGGACATTCGAAAGCAGCCGAGCAACAGCTCTGCTTTCAGTAGAAGGCCTGAAGATGCTGGGCCATTCCCAACCTAAGGTAGCCACACAGCCCTTGACATGTATATTGTCAAAGCTACAGAGGGGTTTTTCAGCAGGTTCTTCCTTGTTGCAACAGTAAGTAGAGAGGTAGTGGGAACTCACCTTACCGAGGACTGACACACACGGCTCAAACTATTTACGCTGTATGACTTCAGGTTTCTAAGATGAGTGCCCTGACTCGCACTCTGAAAGGTCATAAACTACTGCTGAAGACAGAAGTCTGAAGTTGGATGATGTGCGTAAAGGAACCATGGTGTCACCCAGGATGTTTGCAACTGGAAAAGGACTTGGATCTGAGACTCCATAGCACCAGCAACAGCCTGGAAGTAGGACAGCTGGCCTTTGTTTTTAGAACAAAGATCAACAAAAATTTTTTGTAGCTTACCAAAATAAAAGGAAAAAAGCAAAACTGAATGGATTAAAAGCTTTTTCATTCTGCTGTAATAGGTCAAAATGAGCAATGGTGTACCACTGGCAGTTGAAAAAACTTTGAGTCACACCAAAACAAACAAAATCGTCAACAACTTGGAGTTTAAATCCTTCATTTCCTAACAAACTAAATATTTAATTCAGTCAAAGAGTAAATATTTCATTTCAAAGATGACTGCAATTTTATAAATTTAAAATTAAATTGACTGACAACTTGAAATAAAGACTTGCTTCAAAACTGGAAAAACAGTAGTAATAAAAATTGTAAAATGTCTATCTGAAAATAAAAGGCTTGCTATAGATTGCTTCCAGGTTCATCTCTTTCCCCTGCAATGAGCAACATGGTTAAACTAACATGTCTGTGAAGACTCTTTTGTTGCTTTGAGTTCTACAATTTAGAATCAACAAGCTTACAAAGAAATGTATCTTTAAAAATAGCCCTGTCCTACCAACTATTCCATCTAAAGCAGAGGCACACAAATCCTTTCTACCTGAGCTAACACGATAAATTTTGTAGTTTCTGGTTTCACCTACCAGCGTAGTTGTGATGTATGTGAAAGGACCCAAAACCCGAAGACCTTGTCGTAGATATATGCCCTATTTGGAAACACAGAGACACCAAGGAAGCAGAATATTATTACCAGATTCAAATTCTTGTAAGAGCAGAATCTACACCCTTCCCATTGGGAAAGTGTCATGCACTCAGAGAGGACAAGCGTCCTCTATTCAACTTCCTTGGCTTCTTCCTGAAATCTCCAGACATCCAGCTCTAACGCAAAGAAAACCAAAGTTATTTTTTAATTTCTGCCCTCTGTATTTCTACTTTACATTTTTTATTTTTAGATCATAGTTAGTTTTGAATATTTGACATAAATATTTTAAAGGTCATACAGTTATTCATTGAAATTATTATTCAAGTTTAAAGTAAAGATAGGGTGCTTCTATTATATCTACATTATAAAAAACTGGTATCTACGAGATTTTGTGTGTGTCCTGTTGATTACAATATCCTGTAGAATTCTCTGATGAATATAATGTTACACCTGGACTCCAGCAGGGTGAAGAAGGTGAGGATGGCCCTGTGGGCAAAGCCCAGAAGTCTCACTCAGGAGACGAGTGTGGGTCAGGATCCACTTCAGAGGGGACTGGGTTGGTCCAGAGCACTGGGACACACTCCTGGAGGAGGGCAAGAACTGGAATCATACTGCAAACTCACAGTAAAAAGACCCTGCAGCCAGCAGACTTGCAGGCAGAGCCTAAACACAGGTCAGCCTCACCGTCACTTCAAAGACAGCAAAACAGAAGCCCAAAGAGTACGGGCAGTTTGTCCAATGTGACAATAAAAATGAGGTTACCTGTATCCTAGTCCAGGATGAAGATGCTCCTACCAGGCTACACAAAAGGACTTAATATGACTGGAAAACACACAATTAACAACCAGATAGACAGAAACCGCTATTTACAAGCATGTCAGAGGCCATTTACTACCCAGAATTTTACATTAAATTGAGTCTGTTTGTTTGTGTAAAACAGAATTAATCCCATTGTCGAGGCAAATGGAAGGATTTTAATAGAGGAATTTAAAGTCTGGAAAGTGAAGGCAAGGGGAAAAGGCTTGCCACTGTTAATAAAATAAACAGATGTCAGCACAAATAGACATCACTTATTAGAAGCCTTCTAAGAATGACGGCTTATAAAATCGTTCCCCAGTGCTTTAATATCTAGTGATGAATGCAGCTGGAAGGGAGGGGGTAAAAAAAAAAGAAGAAACCCTTGTCAACAGTTTCCAAACAATTCCAAATAAAATAATCTGCTTTAAAATTATATTTTGGACAATTCATGCTAACTACTGGATATTCAAAATAAAGAATTTCTCAGTGGAATTACTTTCTTTGAAAAGTCACAAAGCATTTTAACGGCAGTGTTTGTACATTGTAAATAGCTTTAAGATTTTTCTTAAACTCCTAAGACACTTAAAACTGAGTAAGCTGGAAACAGTATGAGGATTACCTTACGTAGTGTTGGGACAGCAGCAAAAATCTAATATGTTGAAGTTCTCAAAATCTCCTAAATAACTAAACATTAGTAAATGCTTTAGGTTTCTTCCACAGAAATATCTGTACTCCACTCACATTAAAAGAAGATAAATGTTAGAGATGAGAGCTAAAATTAAGGTAATGAGAACTTTTTGAATCAATGCAAGTGGAAGGGGAACAACCGTTAGGTAAATGTTGGGGAATTTTAGACTTCAGAATCTACTTATTTCACCATAAACCACTCATTTTTCTTTAGAAATCCAGCTCCTCTGTGAGAGAAGAATCCAATTTTCTCCCCCTTGAGAGCTGAAGACTCTGGGAAGCTGAGCTGCCACCGCAGTGCAAGGGAAAACTCCCAGACGTTCAGGCTCTCAGCTCCACCAGGCAACCTGCTGCCTGTCAAGGCACTGGAGACTGGGGGGCTTTCAAGAGGCAGAGGGCATGGTTTTGGGACCCATAGTACTACTGTGGGTCTCATCTCTCCTCAGGCCTGCCGTGCAGCATCTCAGGAACCAGAAGCAACCTACTTCTAGAGTAGTGTCTATGACTAAAGTCATTAAGACTTCTACAGCATACACCTGATGTAGTCCTCCTAGGCTCCCTTCACAGCTACTATTTCAGGATGCCATGAATTGCACTCTAAAAATAAGTATTTTTCATTAACTGCATGGCAGCCAAACTACAAACCTATAAAATGCTCAAGCTTTGGTGTCTACATAGCAAGGATTTTCATTCAATCAGGTGAATCTCATCCTGAGATTCAGGATAAGAGTCTAGAGAAACTCCAAGCCCACCTATTCATTGATTGGAAAACATACTTTGTTTTTCCTGGAACTTCAGGGGAATCAAAATATCCCAGAAAAATATTCTTATTCGATGGTAAATAACCACAACAAATGATAAATGATGTAACAGATGATTGTAATGAAACTTCTGAGAAATGTTGTGAGCCATCTGAATCCAGTCAATATCAAAACCCTTCGAAATGCCATCCTGAAGTCAGAACTTCTTCAAAACTGGCCTTAACAGAAAATTTATTGCCTACTGGGGAGAACAGGAAAATGTCTGTACTCAGTAACTCTGGTTTTCCCCAAATAGCTTAAGATGACTACCTTAAAGTCAGAAGTCCAAAGAAACACATGGCAATAGTTAAGCCTTTTCTGAAAGACATACCTGAAGGGGAACAGAACTTCTGCTTCTGTGACACACACCTGCAGCATTCCAGAAGAGTAACTACTTCCCTATCCTACTTGGTATCTGTCTTATGAAGTGTCTTGAAGAAACAAGTTTATCCTTCAACAGCAACAAGCAGATTGCATGAACATCTAGCTCCCTACCATAGAGTGCAGGTGCCACCAGTGTACAGGTGCCATGGATATTCAGCTAACCCATTTTATGTCCAAAATCAGCATACGGGTGTGAGAAAATGCATAAAGTAAACCTCAAGGGGATGACATTTATGTCTTTGTTTAGCAGAAAATGCTTGTAAGACACTGAAGTGTTCCCCTTTGTTCTGAGTATCTGTCTAGCAAATATGCAAAAACAATTGATGAAATACAGATTGTACTGCACTCCACAGCGATCATATTCAACCAAGAATGAGCTTGCAGCTCTGCAACTGCCCTACAAGTACCATCTTTCCACACCACCAAACACTCTCTGGTAATATCCTGGCATTGGTAACAAGTATCAGTCACCTCTTATCTGACTATGGCAATGTATTTTGTAAAAGATTTCCAGGTAGAATTAAGCAGAAAATAATGTTCCCATTGTGCAATACTTTTTCAGGATAAAGCCCAGAACAAAGCTTTCTTCAAGAAAAATTAAAAAGAAGAGAAAAACAATACCAGAGTTACTCACACAAGAATAACTAGCAATCAACACTCATGAGATTCAGGTTAAAGGCTTTTGTCTGAACCAAAGCAAGCAGGAACTCAGACTTGAAATATTGACATGGTAGGAGAGTGCTCGAGGCACAGAGCTGCTTCTTACATTCTGGGGTTTAACAAAAAAAATTCTCCAGCCTGAGGACACTTTTCCAACAGAAATTTTAACAAAACTATCCTGTTCCGATGGAAGCTTGGCATTTGGCCAAACCTGACAGAACAGTAAAACAGTTTCAGGTAAAATCAAAATATCATTCAAACAACCTCTACCAGAAGGTCAGAAAAAATGTAGCTCATCTGCCTAGGAAAAAGGATTACTGCAGACATGTGACAATTTCACTTTACTTGCTGACCATAAAATATTTGGTTAATTCTTCCCCTGATGATGACATACAGTCCTAAAGAAGTGCTTTACTTTTTTTTTTTTTAAAAAAAAAGCAATTATAGTTACAAGCATAAAGAACAAAGCAAATGCAACTGAACATAGCACAATGCAAGGTCACTTGAACAAGTCACAAAACAAATTACCCAGCTCTTCTAAAGAACCCCTTACTCATTAGGGCAGAGTTTCACTACTGCTACAACAGCAATAGACTATCTCAAATTTAGCGCGCGCACACACACACGTGTGCACCGTTCCCCTCTTCAGCAGAGGTGAAGCTTACTTACCACTGTCATCACTCCTTTGTCATTTCGTGAAAAGACAAAGTGGCACAAACCCTTACAAAATTTATGTTCAGTAGAGCTGCTAAAAGGAAACCTTAGCTTTATTTAGCTATTCAATTTGTTAAAACATACGCTTAACTCATTTTGCTAAACTGTGTACCATACTTATCTCTGCTTCCTTATAATGATGACTGGAACTTTCTAACCTACGCAGCTCTTGATGGTAAACTTGTTGCTGTGCCTCCATATCTGGTTTGGCATGTTTGCTTATATTTGATAGTGCAACTCCTCTAGCAATGTAAGCTAGAAGACCAATGCAATGTACTGAAATCTGTCTGGATGCCAAACGTGACTCATTTTAGTAAGCACCCAGTAAAACTTCCACCAACAGAATGTTTTGCTGTATTTTAAGTCAAATCTGATTCTTTATGAGACAAATAATAGTTTGATCACTCTTTTTTAAAAGCTTCCATTCAAATTAAACCTTCCAGCGCTTATTTCTAATAGGCCATAGCAGCTTAATGAATCTATAGGTATCTTTCCTTATATTCAAAGTGAATGTGAACATAAAGGTAGTTATATTTTTGATTCAACTTCAACGTATAGAAAGACAAGTATTTGCTGAGGTAGTTTTATCCTTTGGGAAAACAAAATTACTTCTGTCTTTAATTACAGCAGAAAGTATTCCCGTTCTTCGTTCAAAACTGTAAACTAAGTAAAAATATACATTTGGAAATATACATTTGTTATAACCTTTGTTTCTCTAAAAGTTCATAAAATTAGTACTAAGGTCATCCTGGCTTCTCAAATAGAAAGATACAATATTCTCACAAATATTATTTTTCGCCCTCAAATCCCCTAAGTACAAAGAACATATCCTTCCCTTTAAAATATATGAATTACACGAAAAACATAATGCAGCATACAGGTTTCACTGTCCCTCACTACACCTTGCATAGCCTGCATGGCTCCATCCATCCGCTCTCAGCTTCCTCTCCCTCGCAATATCTGATCTTCATGCATCTACTGAGGACCATCAGGAGTGAAATGCAGTATCGTTTCATTATCAGTCAGGTGTGTTTGGAAAGAAGAAATCAGAGACAAAAAACATCTGGAAATGGAAAGGTGCAATAAAAAAATTATGGCAACCCCTTACAGGTGATTAGGGGATTTCAGGCAGTGTCATGTATCTTACCTTACCTAAGATTTCAATAAGTTCACTTTACATGGCTTAGGCAAAATAAACCAAAATCAACAGCATGGACCATGCTGCAATTTTTACCAGTTCATTCCTCACTGGCCTATTTCAGCAGTAGTGTAGAAAGGGGTCAGACGCAGGTATAAAGGACAGGGTCATAAAAGTCACGAGTGTTGGCAGCTCTGAAGTTTCCATAGTCAAAGCTATACCATTAAAACCTACAAAAGTAAACAAGGCCAGAGGGACATCAGAATCATCAATGGTTAACGCACAGAAATGTGCTTTTGCACAGCGCTAAATGCACTTTTTCCTTATCAAACTTCTGTTCATGTAGCTACTACTGCCAGGGCTACTCCTAATGTGCTGTAATAGCTGTTCTCACAGCCTTGCTTGCTAGTTCCAGTGGTGAACTCGGAATGAGGAGCAAGTTCCGCAGCTTCATGTGCTAAAATTAAAATCTCAGTCTTGAAAGATACATGTAACTTCTGTACATATAGAAATTAATGAAATGGAATCAAAGGCTCTGATTTTGTTTACCAAACTCTGTACAGAATTTGGTTATTCTCATCAGCCGGTTCCAAACATGCAGTCCCATCCCAGAACCAAATGGCTATATTTTCCCTTTACAGAATTGAAACTAATTCCAACTATCTGTCTGTTTTAGTAGCAGAAAGCTGTAAGAAAAATAAACTCAGTGACATACACTGGGGATACAGGGATAGACCTGAAGTCCAGAGTTGTTTTGCTCCATTTCTATATTGTTCAGTTTTAAATGTCTCTCCACCCGTAGCAAAGTCTGACTTTGCTGCAAGCTCCAGTCCACTGGCTGAAATTATGTAATTGCTGTCAGGTAGTTGATTCTCAGAAACCAACTGTTATTCCCCTTGGTTGTGTTTCAATACATGAAACTGCAGGATCATGGCAGAGGCATGACAGAACTAATAAAGTAAAAGTTAAAGCCTGAATAATTCATGTTACAGTACTTTCTGAATAAGTCTTGTATATCTACCATAGTTTTTTTTAGATGGAACACAGTATATATAGCTCATTTGTTCGGGTTTTTTTTTTCTCCTCAGGTAATCAGGTGTCTTACCAATATGGCTATACAGTACTGCCCAGTCAGGATGTGTCTGTCAAAACAGGCTTTGATTGGAAATGCCGTTCTGACAAAACAAAAAATAAAGTACACTTCGCAGTGAAAAACTCCGCAAACCTAAATGTCAGGGTTTTTTCCCAGATGACCGTACAGTCACTTTCTGAACAGTGTTCTGTTTAATAAGTTGTTGGTATTACTACTACTCTGATTTCCAAGCCGAAGGTTTTAAGCAGCCAGAGCAGTTTCCAATGCACTGCTATGTCCTTCTGTTAGGAGCTGCTTATGAAGCAGAGCACAAACTACTTCTCTGTTTTTGGGTTTTGAGTGGTCTCAAGGTATGGGCCTAAGGCAACATGCCTTCCAGTGGTCTAAGCTTTGTCACAGCACAGCCAAGGAAAACTATGGCTTCTCCCTCACCACAGAGTCATATCCTTCTCCTCAAGAGTCCAGGTGCTCATGGAAGGAACATCACTACCGCACATACTTGCCACAGCAGTCACATAAATATCTGGAGCAACCTTAACATCTAATACCATAACTGATCTACCTGTGTTCTGTATCTATAGCTGTATCCTATTGCTAGGATAGTCAAAACAACTTCTTCCCTCCTTTCTACTGTTTTGTCTAATTTAATTTGCAGACACATAGTTATCCAAGGGGCATATGAGCACTATGGTATCTATTTCACTGCTCCCACTGGAGCAAGAGGTGAGATCCAGTGCTGGTTGATCCTACTGTAGTGACTGAGCAACAGCCTCATGGCTGGCCTTCCTTCAGCCTTACATTCACAACGCAGAAGGATGGCAGCATAAATCCCTGTGACTCCGAACGGCAGGACTGAGCAACTGCGTGTTGGTATGGTTGGAAAACAATCCTGTTTCCTTTGAAAAGCATCTCTGCTGAAGTTTACAGGAAAAGACAGTGGCAAAGGGCTTTCAAAGCTGCAGAAATTCATATTTCTCCTTTCCCTGTGGGAATGTCAATAGGAAAATTTCTAACTTGCTCCAAATATAGAGTCTGAATGACGCCAGTAAAGAAAATCTATACAATCTTCTCATCTTCCCCTGAAATAGGAGCTTCGATACCAGTAAATAAATAGACAAACTAATGATATTCAGAATTAGCTCAGTAATCAACTGCCTCACAATTCTTTAAAAAACACTGATCCAGTGCCTCCCTACAAAGAGAGAATAAACATAAATAGCCACACACTCAAAATGTAGAAAGCCTAATTGCATGCACTATGCAGAAAGACCAATGTCCAATTCATCATGAAAAAGTTCTCTCAAAGCTCAACAAGGGGTACAAGATGAAAAAAATAACACTGGTATTTCAGTAGTTGTTGCCTAAAGACACTTTTCTGTTTCCATGGCAGTAGACAGTTAAACTGTGTAATTTTCATGTTACTTAAAAAAAAAAAAAAAAAAAAAAAAAAAAAAAAGGCTTCACAGGGATAAAAATTCAACCTGATAACCAAACAGAGCCACTCAGGACTCACTAAGCTGTCAACATATTAGAGCCACTGTGTGAGACATTGCTGATACCATGGCAGAAGTGAAGAAACATTTTTTCACCTCCTACACAGCTATGACATTTCCCTAAAAAAGAACACGGTATGCCACAATCTATTGGACTCAGGATGAGAGTTGCACCATTAGTCCTCTGGTGTCACATCTGAACTGCTCTGGAAAATAAACAGCATATACCCAAATTGTTCCTGTGTAATAGCACACATCTATCTGGAAATCAACTGGAACTAACACCATTATACATATAAACTATTACACAATTAAAAACTAGCTGCATCTCATATAAATAGAGTAAATAGAAGAAAAATAATTAGCAGATAGTTAAAGAGTGTTTCTATGTCAGGTCTTGTCTGTAGTAGTCTGTGTCATCCTTGATACAATTAACAGCAACAAAAATACCTTAAAATAATCAAAACCTTTTTGCTGCTTCAGGATACAAATGTGGCTGGTTCACCTACTGTAATTAGGAGCTGAAGTTAATCACACTACGTATATAAATAAGAAACCTAACTTCAAAGATACTGCTCCAAACAACACCAATTATGTCCTAGATGGATACTAATATCAGGACAAGAATAATTAAAAAATTAAAAATTACATTGTCTTTACAAGGCCATTTAATCTAGAAGTACCTACAACTCTGGTCAGGTTGCTCAGGTGCATTAAACTTGCCCTTTCCACACCTTAACATGGTTGAATTTTGTTCAAGTTTAGCCAAAATTCGCAGTGAACGCTTTTGGAATAAAGCATCAGGCAATCTACCAGCAATACATTCTCCACTTAACTACTTGTACTCCACCCTTACACTACTTTTACCTAAACACTGGTTAGCAAAGAGTAGAAAACAGGCTTATCTTCCTTACATCCCTCCCTATATTTAAAACAAATGCCAACTGTGAAAACCAAAATACCAATACTGTGTGAAGCTGGTAACAAGCTGACAAAATTACAGTGAAGAACCTCTAAGCATAAACATTTTTTAAGATAAGATTCACTATGTTCCTCATACTTGTGCCACTCAGGCAGCTTAAACTAGGGGTTTTGTAGCTGCTATTATGGGAGCTCTGCAAGTGGAGTTTTAGTAAGTCAGATCCTGAATTTTTGACTGTTTATCCATGACAAACTTTGAATAGGACCTGCCCACTGACATCCAGTGGACTAGAAAGCTACCACAGTAATTCAACAGAAATGTTTGCTTATGCCACCAGTTCGTTTCAACGATTACATTTGCAGCATAAAACCCTGGTAAACAGGGTGATGATTGATTGATTGATTGAATTGTACTGAATATGATAAGCAGCACCAAGATGGCTATTGGCTTGATCCAGCCACTTTGCCATCACAACAACGATGACTATCCATACCTTAGTTTAATTACAACCAGATTATTCAGGCTTAACCTACACTGATTTTAGTAGCTTTTAACTGTATGGAAAACCTGATGAGTCTTTGTTTCTCTGTTGTTAAACAAACACACTTTTGAGACAAAAAACATCTGAGAGTGCTGATATACCTAGAGAATTAGAGAGTATGGCTAATGTGAATGCCTTAGTTTTTCCTTCTTTCTGTGATTTGGAGTCAATTATCTTATCTCTACAGTGACATTTTACTGTTTCTAAAGAAAGATGGCTGCTTACTAGTAACATTCCGGGTTTTTTAAATGCCATAATTTATATTAAACGGAGCCATCCATTCATTTTGATTTATTTACATGCATAGGTCTTACAACAGAATACTTTTTATATAGAACATTACACATTAATTTCACAAAGATTCCAGAATCACATGCATTACATCAAAAGATTTGTTTTTAGGGTAGTAACATCACAACCTCGCAGTTGTTTAGCACATGTAAGCTACTTAGACAACAGAATTTAATGAATAAATTTACATCTACAAAAGGGCTAAAATGTTAAATTTCTTACTAGTACACAAATTGCAAATTTGGAGAATCTGATCTTTAGAGCTGGAATTCAAACAGTTTTATCTCTTTTCTCCTTAAATATTGCCACAAAAAAAGATTACTGAGGCTCTGTGGAAACAGGTCTCTCATCTGCTTTAGCAAAAGTCTATGGACACAGGAACTAGAATGACAGTTATTTCTACTTTGTCAGAAAACTAAAATATAACTGGTAGCAATAATGAAGTGGGATTTACCGATCCAATACCTGGAAGAGTTCAGTCATAAACTAATCTTGCACAAAACCATCTTCTTCAGGGCGGGGGGAAGCTAAATAAAAAGAGGTTCTCAGAATCCAGACTGTTATTTTAAGCAAGCCAAAACTATGCTAGTAAGGAATTTAAGACTACAGTCTTCATTTTTTAATATTTATAAAAAATATCTGCACCAGACTATGTTTGGAGTTTGATTACCCAAATAAAGCTATTCAGATTAAAAAATAACTTGCTTGGTAGTGATAACTGATGATGATGATGAAGTATATTGTTCACTCTTAACAGTTTTCTAACGAGTTCCTTAGGAGGAACATATATATTTTCAAATCCTTAAGATGTACACAAGCTAAGTTCAATAATATTTGTTAGAAACAACAAAGGTTTGTGGTTCTTCAGACTACCTGCATCAGCAGGGATCAATCTCTCTCAACTTTTCAACCCCAGGAATAGATTTCTATTAAAAAAATCTGAAGTATGCTGTGTTATTTTATAATCAGTCCTACTTCTTGGCACAGTCATGATCCAAGATAGTTGATAAGATAACGAAAAGGAACTAACAGCAGGAGGAAACCATTATTAATTTTTTGTGTGTCCCTACACAAGAAAAGGGGTAGACAACCATACTTAGGTCTCCATCCTGTAATCATACCTCTACTTGCTTGAGGGATAGCATGGGTAATCTTCAGAACTGATGCTGTAAGTACACCTCCAGGTACAAGTCTGACCAAAGCTCTGATAAGACGAGACTTGCAGTGGATGCAAGGGGAGCCTTGCTAAAATCCAAAAGGCAGTAGCAAACCCCTTCCTGCCGTGCAAGTTTCTTTCTACTGTTGTAGAAAGATACTCCATAGTTGATGGAATCTTATTTTTGTTGGCTTAAATAACACAGTTTAAAATGCTGTTGGGAACAAAATATTACACATTTCATGTGTATTTGTTCTGATTACAAAGAAGGAACTGTTCTGTCTACAGAGCAAGAAAAGTGAAAGAAGAAAACAGAGCAATGAAGTTTAAGAGTTCATTATTTCATAGTCACTCGTATACAGATTACAGTGGTAAATTTTTCAACTCATCAGAATTTCATATGATGAGATACAAACAACTAATTAAGGTAGAGGAATTCAAGCCTCAGTTATGCACAAACTGCGTAGATGAAAATGAGAGGAGCATCTGTTTAAGATAGGATATTCACAACGCAAAAAGCAGTAAATGTGCGAACAACTGAACACTCAGTAAATGTTGCAAGATTTTGGAACAGTTATGAACTGTAATCCATGAAGTACGGAGTTTAGGTTGCAAGGGAGAACAATTGGAGTAAAACGTTACTTCGTCGTATTTATGAACATACCAATTTGTTGTAAGACTCTTCTTAAAAACAAAATGAAATAGAAACCATCATGGATTAATATCAAAATAAATAAAAACATAAATATTATGTTATTTATACTCTAAAAAACAGAACTGTTCATTAAGCATTACCAATGAACTTCACACACATTGTTCTAATCACAAAAATTAAGTCTGCTGTTACAGATTTGGAAAGAAAATGTAAGTATCAGACTGAAATAGACTTCTTGTTGGTGACGTACTCACTGTTTCATTATAGAATATACTTTTTAAAGAAGAGCACTAACATAATCTCAGCATTACAGATATATAATGTTTTCATATAAGTAGGTATATATAAACCTTAAGTTTAGTACTTATGGTTACAGAAGTCTGAAGTAAATAGTTGCCTTTCAAAGACATCCTTCTTTCATAATACAGAAAATACTATAATAGAATAAAAGCATAGTAATTTCAGTTAAAAAAAAAACCATTGCTCATTATATAGTAAGGAAGGAAGCGGCTCTCTCTATGATACTCAGGGAGTGCAAATTCTCCTCAAAACCAAGCCAGAAATATCTATAATGCATTACTGCATCAAGGGAGACCCTGGTACCAGCTCCCACCTCATAGTTCCACAAGAATCTCCACTGCAAAGAAACCTGCTGACCTTTGCCTAAACTTGACACAACTGTTCGTTTGCTGAGTGATTTTGAAATTCAGTAACAAAAATGCCCTGGGACTTAGAAAGTCCCTTTTCACTGGGACATGAAATTTCACAAAGGTTTACTTGTACAATGAACCATTAAAAAGTGGAGCCTCATTTAAAAAATCATTACTTCTTTCTCTCATTTGTGTTTTTTCAAAAAACACTGGCAATAGTCTAGCAACCAAAACTAGATGTCTTTTGGAGCCAGGCTTTACAGTACCAAAGCAGGAACGCTGCAGCTACACTTAGTGTATTGGATACATCTTGGAGTATGCACAATAAAGCAGAAAGGGCAGGCTTTGCAATGGAAATTATAGTTAATTAAGAAGGACTTTTTCTTCTACCTTTTTTTTTTAAATTAACTTCTACAGAGAGAAAAAGACTGTGTGCTTGTGTTTCATAACAGATAATTATTCTTACATGAAATAAAATGCTTGATTTAATATTTTAAACAAAGGCTGAGTTCCATCATTTATTTATGCTGATTACTGCCAATCAGCAGTCCAATCTTGGTTCAATTTACAGCAGTTTTGTAGCACAATAACTCCAATGCCTTTCAAAAGTTCTACACCTGGGCGAGGGATTAGAATCAAGACCACAGATTTAATTAAATTGTTCAACTTAGTTACATCCTAGAGATTATACTTTATACCCTAGAGGAAGGATATACTTCACATTCCGATTTCAGCCAACTTTCTCTCTCTCCATTTATGAAAATGTTACTGAAACAACCAGTATCATGTTTATTAGCTTGTACTCAGCATTTTACAAAATGGCAACCAAAACAACCTGGGATCCTGAAAACCTTGAGTGAACAAGCGTCCTGTATTTTTTTTAAACATAGTCCATCTATTTAAATTTTGTATCAACCTTTTACTATTTACTTCTTTCAATCTTATATTAGCTTTCTGTTGAAATACCACAATTATCCACCTTCTTTATTTATTTATTTACAGATATGTAAATTTATGTGATGTCACCTATTTCAGTATATGCTGAAATCATATCTAATTTGTAACACAGAATCAGAACTTGAAAGTCCTGGACTCGACTCTCACCCGTGTCTAACTTGATCCAATTATATATCCCTAAATCCTGGCACCAAAAGCAGCTAGTTTCTTTCTTGGCTCCGGGAAAGGGTATGTTCCCTCATTTTCAGTCCCATAGGAAAATATATTGGAAGATCTAAATTTTATTTCATCAGGATATCTGATTTATATAATTGAAATGAAAAACTAAACACTTAACGTACAGCAATGTTATGGTCTACAATGCAATGAAAGCAGGTTGCTGATTTAGATTCATAATAAATTCAAAACTTTACTAACTTTCTCATCCTCTTCTACCATGGAATGTAGTATCATATATTCTTTCTATTTTCACACCACTCAGTATGTGATGGAGCATAAGGTCTGAATTAGCGCTAATAACTCTTGAGAGAAAAAAAAATTCCCATTTCAAAGGGTTTCAGAAAAAGCTGATGGCACAGTAAGAGTACATGCCATTGGGCCATGTCTTCCTGTCTATCATTAAGTCTAATACTTGCCCAAGGTAGAAAAGAGCTTACATAGGACAAAGCAAGATAGGCCTCTGTTTACTTCTTACAAAAAATGGGTATCAACAGTTGTGTATCTTCAAATTTCTAAATTATGCTTGGAGTCTAAATCAGAAGATTTAACAGCAAGATTTTATGTAATAAACTTTTTGGGTGTTAGCTCTATATTAAATGAATTACTAAAATTAATTACTGCTGTCTATAAGTGTATTGGGTCTGGCTGAGATGGAGTTAATTTTCCCCGTAGCAGCCCTCACCGTGCTGTGCTGTGTACTGGTAGCTAGAATAGTGTTGATCACACACCAGTGTTTTGGCCGTAGCTGAGCAGTGCTGGCACAGCATCGAGGCCGTCTCTCCAACATCCCCCGACCACACACAGTAGGCTGGGGGTGGGCAAGACCTTGGGAGGGGACACAGCCAGGACAGCTGACCCAAACGGGCCGAAGGGAAATTCCATACCATGTGTCATCAGCTCAGCAATAAAAGCCAAGAGAAAGGAGGCAGGAGGGGGGGGATTTGTTTTTCTGACGTTTGTCTTCCAGAGCAACCACTACGCGTTCCAAAGCCCTGCTTCCTGGGAAGTGGCTGGACATCACCTACTGATGGGAAGTAGAGAGTAAATCTTTTGTTTTCTTTTGGTTCCACGTGGGGTCTTTGCTTTCTGCTTATTAAACTGCCTTTATCTCGACCCACGTGTTTGGTGGTCTGGGGTTTTTTCCATCCTAATTTCTCCCCCCTGTCCTGCTAAGGATGGGACTGATAGAGCGGCTTGGTGGCATCCAGCCAAGGTCAACCCACCACAATAAGCTACTGACTTGAAAATTCATTATTCAAAATTGTTTTTAAGCACTCAGTTTAATTCAAACTAACAGACTGAAATACCCTGAAAAAATGACATCAGATGTCTTACATTCTGTCTTTAAATACAGAGTAGAAACCTGACCTCACCTATAAAATTTCTATTGCTACATCACCATCAATCAGAAACCATCTATACTGTGATCTCCCTTAATATCTCTATTAACCAGACAATTTAGTTCTACAATATGTTTAATAGATAAAATAACTGATATACCTTACAAAAGAAGATGACTACAGGTGGACAGAAACAGCCTGAATTTTGGAGATCCAGCAAGATCACTCACGATTGAAGAGTTCATTTGCTAATGAAGAGTTAAATCACCAATTACCAGGTGAAGATAGTGAAAAGGAATGTTCACTATCATTGAACATTCAATGATATTGAATCATTGAGATATGTGAAGTCGGAGGAATGCTTTTTCAAAGGAAAAGCATTCCTCCGACTTCACATATCCTCCAGATATGCAAACTTCCTGAGGTAAATAAACCAATGCTTATCAGGAAGAAAGAATTGACAAAAAAAACCCGAATGACACAGGACTTTATGACAAAACAAGCAAGGGATTCAAGCCAAAACAGCTATGAAGCCTTTGAGAAATTTCAGAGAAATTCTAAGTACCAAACTTAGAATATTTAGAAAACGTAAGTTAAAACACTGCTCTCTGAAGTTACCTGATTTCTACTGTTAGCACAATATTTTAAGAAATACAATGGGTGTAATTAAGTTTTTCTAATTGCTTTACATTAAAACAGGAGATATTCTGAAATAACACTGGTACAGCACTACATGTACGTTAAATGCCCACTATTCTGTCACCCATGTATGAGATATTTCTAAAAATCAATAGTCCCTAAAATTATGTTACCACTTTAAAGTTATTTTTCCCCATTTCCTCTCCAAAACATCTCATTCATCACTTGTAGAGCCATCAAGACCAGTACAGAGTAAGAGACTTACAGTCCAGCCATTACTACATTTCTTTTTCAAGCCTGCCTTAGCAAGCACAGGGTCTGTGTGAAATACTAAATGCATGGGAAAGAAAACTTGACACAGAGTCTAGTAAACTGCATATTTAAAAAAAAAAAAAATTAAAATATGCTTGGAGTGTTTCACAAGAGAAACAGCATATTTACACATTTTCAATTTGTGATGATCATGAAGTCCTTTGAATAGATTAGCAGCAATGAAGGATTGTTGTTTTTAATTAAACATTTTTTACATATCCTGTTAAGGCTAGGTTTACAATTCCCAAAGGGTTGTGGGTTAATCAATTTCATTTGAAGAACAATAGTGAAGAATAGGCAGTGAAGATGGTCTTGCACTCAGAAAATGCAGTAGCTGTGGGCTTTAGTGAACTGCCAGGAAGAATTAATGCTGAGGACAATCACATAGGAAAGTGCAGCTACAGGTTTTGGTCCACTGAAACTTTGAGCAAGCCAGATCATCCAAGGCTGGAGATAACTGGTTAGGATTCGAAGAGATTTCTTAAGCTTCAGGAAATGAGGCACGTACACCTCTGTGCACAGATCTCCACTTGAGTTCCACTTACATCGTTCCACAAGTAGGAGAACTAAAAACTACTTAAGGCACTATGTATATGGGGAATTTTCTTACATCTGAGATTATGGGCCACTCCCACGTTTGCCGCAGAACATTAGCTGATATACTGAGGAATTGTCAAAAAATGCTTTCTTTAGAGGATAAAATTACCTCTGTAGATGCAATAAAATATAATCAGTGCATTTTTTGAACGTATTCCCTAGGTGTCTCTTTCTCATAAATATTAATGTACAAAATCAGAGGCCAAGTAATTCCAAAATTCGTACACTCTATGTATAAATTTAGAAGTCTTAATGTGGTATTAGCACACAGAAACAGTAAACATCACACTTGGTTTTTTATACATTTAAATGTTGAGTATTTTCCAGTAGAATACTCTCAAGGGACCTAATTAACCAAATGACAATTTTTCAGATTAGCAAAAAGCTGGATATGTAGATGAAAACACAGGCTAAGAAGTTTGAATTTGCACTAGTGACAAGCATACGTTTTTAATCTCCGTGCACTGTAGTTGCATGAGGTGAAGAACTGACATTTATTTTTCTTCTTTTTATTGGGTAGCCCCAGGTTATATAAGGTTATTTCACATGAAGACTCAAAATCTTGTCTGTCAGTTCTCCCATTTGTGATTATATTAACATAAATTAAACCCTTATAACTGAACAACCTCTAATCCAGGAGAGGATGATTCATAATGGATTGATGTCTGGCATCAGTGTCAGGCAAGATCTTGGCTTCGTGGCTATCCAGAAATTAATGACAGCGATTTCTTCATCAGATGACAGGTAGAATAAAATAAAGATGAAATAAATTTGAAATATCATAATAGTAAACAATCTGACTCAAAGCTGTCTGGCAAATGAAAATGGTTTCATCCATTGATGCAACCTTGCTTATCAGACAAGTCTCCAACAGCAATCACTTTGCCAGTTTAATTCATTAATCAAAGTTTTAGAAAAGCTTTTTAAAGCTATTGTTGTGTTTATCATTAGAGCCAATATATAAGCAAATACAAATATCACCCTTTACCCTGAGTAAGCTCCTGTATGTATCTTTAATGCTACCCTTCCCAAATGTTCGTCTTCTAAAACACAGTTCTGTTAATATTTTAGTATGCCCCTGAAGGAAGGACCATGAACAGAAAATTAGTTACAATGACAGAAAAAACTTCTTTTCAATTTCGGGTACATACCATTTTAGCATGTTATGTATTCATAATAACTTCATTTGTTCACAAATAAATCCCACTGAACAAGAACAGTACTAATGGGCATTTTTAAAGAAGAGTTTAAAGAATATTTTCAAAACTTTGCTAACATGTTGCTAAGTGTGCATGTGTTGTGTATACCTATTTCACATACACATGTATGTACAAGAATAAATATATATTTTTAATTTAAAAAGGAGCATCACTATTTTTTGCTGCTTGACTGTTTCAAAGATGGGAAAACACTTATTTTTCATATGTAAGTACAAAGCAAACCACTTTTTTATTTGATGAGAAATACAGTCTAGCTTTTACTGCTCTACATAACAAAACACTTTAAGTATACTTCTACTCTTCCACCGAATTGTACAATAATGCTACGGATGGTTTGTCACATCTAAATTAGCTCTTTTTTCACAATGCTCTCATGACACTCTGTATATCATTTACACAAGGTTTATTTGCCAAAACCCCATAGCACCTTTCTGACAACAGATATTTGGAAATGAATCCTATTTTGCTTGGCAAACACTTATTTTAATGGGTTTGACAGTATGCTTTCAGTGAAGAATTCAGTGTTCAAGAGACTTTCATACATGTTCATTTTGTAACTCATACAAGGTACTTTTAAAGCAATCAGCCTTATAAAATGTGTTTTTTTCCAAATGTTTGTTCATTCTAAATTATTCTGCATAAGATGTTTAAGTAACAACTTCTGCCTGATTTTTTCTTCAGTTTCCCTTCTACCTAGCATGCAACTTTGAATCCACAGGTACTCCATGTATCACCTTACGCATCATGAACATACACAGTAAAAGGCACGATAGTATTTTTTTCAGCAGAATTTCTTATGGATGAGCAGTAATTCTGAGACCTTAAACATAAATCAATGGATAAATATTGCCATGTCTCCTTTTGAAGGATTCATACAGAAAATAAACTCGGGGGTCTGACGCTGCAGACTTTACTAGTGACTTGTTCTGATTAATCTTACTGAAATCATCCGTACCTCTGGTATGGATTAAGAGCTGGGTTATATTCTAATCCAGTTCTCTTACCCAAGAATGTCACAAAGTGCCTTATGAAAAATGAATAAATGAAAAAGGATGAGTTCAGAAGTCTCTTTAAACCCCTTCCTACCTAAGAAAATGTTTGGCATCTCGTTGCTGTGAGAGTCATCTCATCCTCAAACCATAATATAGTCAAATACACAGTTTTCCCCTAAATAAGACTGCATAGGTGGTTGAGAACAAGTGCTCAGTTAGCAAATCCCCCTAAGCTAGTTTGCATGGACAAGTATCACATATGTAAGTCCACCATCATAAACCAAGTACTCCAGTCTTCAAGCACACATGCAGACTGTCTAAAAATAAGCCACCATAGATTTTGCCACTGGCATGTTCTTGCTCATCTTCCCTATATCACTGTACTATCTAAAAATGGCAAGATTTAGCTTGCATTAGGAGTTATAAGATATAATCCTTGTAGTAATAAAGCCATGTGAAAATAAAATTGCATGGATTTTGGCAATTTATGCTATTTCAAGCATGAAATACGGAGAAAAAAAAAGCAGGGGGAATCAATCAGGACAGGTCATGGACTATGCTTCTTAAAATTATCTTCTGACCCAACCTAAGGAGGAGCTGTAGTATACAGACCAAACTACAACACATGGTGGCATTCCCTAATGTGACAGAGGGTGGCTTGTACTTTACCATTGACTGGTAGGTATTAGCCACGTTTTGAGTGATTTTCACTCTTCATAATACTATCCTTTTGCTCTAGAACTACTAGTTTCCTGGGGACACGCACAAAACAAGTCATCACTGTTTCTGAACGCTGTTGAATATTGACTAGAATACCAGGAAAATAAAACAAAATAGAGAAGTCATTGCAATATCATCTAACTCCTTTTATTTCTAGGGTTCTAATACAAAGCTCTGATAAAATGCAGTCACCACGGTACTAGCTTTAGGTCGTCTCGGTTGACTGCTGGCCATCTACCCCAAAGAACTGCCTGCAAAACTTGCTGGTCGGAGGGAAGCGGCCCTGGCCCGGGATGGGCAGCGGGCGGAGCGGCCCGCAGCCGGGCACCCGCCGGGGTGCAG
>NW_010538495.1:0-12727 GCF_000687285.1 Phaethon lepturus
GGCCCCGAGTGAGCCCTCTCCCCCCCGGGTGCTGTGTGACGGTGGGGTCTGGGTTCGCTTTGTTTGTTTTTGTCAGATGTGAATCCAAATGGAGCACTCGGAAGGAGGCGAGCAGAGCCGGCAGCAGCAGCAGCCCTGGGGGAAGCTGATCCGGCTGGGTGCTGATGAGGCAGAGCCGCACGTCTTGCTGCTGAAAAGAGAATGGACAATTGGTCGGAAGAAAGGTGGGACAGGGACAGGCTGCGGTGGCGTAGGGCGGTGTTCCGGGGACGGCAAGCGATCCCCCTCCTGGCCTTTAAAACATTGGAAGGTGGACTGAAACTAGTTGGATTTGGTGCTTTCAACTGTTGGAGGGCTTTACAGACGGTCCCTTATTCCTAATTTACCTCTTGGCTCTGTGTGAAGAGGAAGTTTTACACTGACCTTTTCTTTTTTACCAACTTGTGACATTTGCACGTTTGAAAGGGAATATGCCTTTTAGGTTGTCTGTGACAGTTTGTACAAACAAGAAAAAACGATTGTTGTTTCAGAAGAGTTTCTGTGTATCAGTCCTGTTTATGTTCTCATTTTGTTTCTGCGGTTAAAATAAGTTGGAACTGCAATGCAAAATGCTTGTGCTTCCCAGAAAAGAAAACGCCCACATGAAAGCCCTTAATTCTTCTGGCCATATAACGATTGCTAAGAAGTACTGAAAGTTTCTCTGAGAGTGGATTTGAAAGCTTTATTCTCAGAGTCGAGGGCTATTACTACTTGCCTTTATTTTAAAGGATTTCATGCTTACTGTATTTAAAACAATCATCGCAGTGATTTAATTTTTTTACTCGTCCCTGACAGCACTAATTTTCAGTTTCCTCTTGATCAGTTCAAGCTATTTGACTGACCAGTCATGTTCTGTAAATAGTCCCAAACACACACCAGATGCTATAGATCTATGGGACATTCAGATACTGTATTGTAGGAAAAATGTTTTGCCTATTTACATTTGGTAATATACATTTAGATTGCTTATCATTATCTAAGCTGTAGGTAAAGTTCTTCAAATTGAGGTCTAGTAGAAATAGAGATCTTGCAGAAAAAAAAAGTTTTGTGTGTTTTACTGCTTCCATAACTCCTTGCTAATGGATTAATAAAATAAGTGTTTACAAGAATTGCCAAGCTTTGGGTCATAGGTATTACTTAGAAAAACTTCAGGAGCATTGGAAATGCTTGTTTCAAGCATTTTGTCCTTCCTGTTCCCATATGAAAGTAAGTCTAGCTCCATAGAATAGAATGGGAATGTTGGCATGCTCCTGAATAAAATTTAGTCTGCTCACTTTCACTGGGCCTCCTAATATCACAAATCATGTGGCAACAGTTAACTCGGTAGCTGTTGATTGTTCCTTCAATATTAGGAGTAGGTTAGTGATAAACTGTCACCAGCATATCTAGTGGCTACTATTTTCCTTCTGGATACGTTGTTCTCGCAGGCTGAGATTCAGTGCGCCTACAATGTGAATAGGTGAAAATGAATCACATTTGTTAATTGTAACTTTTATGTAAGCAAGTACTTTGAGACATTTGTGAGAGATGTTGGTGTCTTACACAGAGGAACCTTGATCATTGCCTTGAACATTCAATGTTAAAGTGAAGTAAAAATACTAGATTTGCTCAGAGCCCTGGAGTCACAGGCAGGAAGGTTTCTGTCATGTCACATTGTGATTACAGTTCTTCTGCATATCCCTAAATCTGAGTTCTGGATTTTTAATCTCCCTTCAGCTTTATTAATGTAATAGCACTGTCAGCAGCGATGAAAAAAATTTCCTATTTAAAAACAAAGAGAAGAAAAAGACTTCAACATAGAACGATGATACTCTTTTATTTATTAGCTGTTAGTTCCTACTACTTCCCCCGAATATACTGGGATGAAGCAGAAGTTAAATCCAATAAAACAATGTTACAATGATGTGGAAAAGGAGCTGGGTGCTCTGTGATGTATGCCTTGAGAATTTAGATTGAACTCCTCAAGTATGTGTGAATTTATCTCTACCACTCTAGAACAGAGTAATTGTGATTTGATTTCCATCTGTAAGGGCTAAGATTGGAGGGGTGTAATGAAAACATCTTGAAATTGTTGAAATAAGCTTATATCAGCACATGGAGCTATCTCACTGCTTGTATTTATGTTTTACATACTTGACTATGATGCTGCCTATATGCCAGTGGAAGTTTTGAACTATTGCAGATGTACATGAGTCAGTTTGTGCATTTATAGACATGTAGAATGCTGATCTGTCTGTGTGATGTATATTTTTAAGCATGCTGGAAAATCTGCTTTCTTTTTAAGGTTGTGACTTATCTTTCCCTGGCAACAAGTTGGTGTCTGGAGATCACTGTAAAATCATAGTGGATGAAGAATCTGGTCAAGTGTCACTGGAAGATACAAGGTTTGTTCTCCTATGAACTTCTACTCTTATCTTCTTTTTAGTCTGTGAAGTACAATCTTGTGTATTGCTCAAGGCATCAATAGTAAATTCTTCACTTTTTTGTTTCTTTTTTTTTCCTGCTTTTACATCCATGTTTGGCTCTTCCTAAATTTTTTTTTTCTTCTACAAGGGAATTCATAGTCTACTGGATGAAAAATGGTGTAATAGTTCTGTAGCATATTTCTTTAGACTTGTGAAAAAAGTGATGCCAGCATTCTTAAAAGCTCTAAGCTTGAGTGTGCCTCACTTCAGGCACTTGCGTAGGCAATGAAATACCTGCAGTGATGATCTCAAAGCATAAAATAGATGTGGAGTAAAAATCTGTACTTGTTATACAACTTCCTGGTATTCAAAATATCAGTAATCTATGTACCATCGGTATAGTAGTAGTCTAGCAGTTGTGGTGGGCATGTCAGATGGAGATCAGAGCCTATTCAGTCTAATTTAATAATAAAAGATGTTTGCTAGATTTTTACTGTTGATATTTCAGGTTTGTTTTCTTTTCTTTAATCAGAATTTGTTTTTCTGAGTGTTTCTGTGTTAAGTTAGGGGTGTGAGAACTAAGGCCCTTTATGTAGAAAGACTTAAGCCCATATCTCACTGGAACTACTGTTAAAAAGCTAGAGCTAATTTAGTGGAACTACTTTTAGTTTATAGAGTTAATTACATACTACTTCACATACTGAAGACCAGTGAACTTGCTATACTGGTGAGGGCTATTTCCTGTAGAGTTCTAAGGCTACTATGGGAGTACAAATAGCACTGCAGGGGTTGTGGGTGGTTTCCAATGGTTTTTAGTTTGTTTTCTAGTATTGTCTATAAAATTTGAGATAGGAATTTGAATGGAATGGTATTTCTTAGGAGGAGACTGTAAACGTCTTAAAATTTTCATCTGTGTTATTTTTGACAGGATTTTTTGTCTAAGATTGCAGAAAGCTTCTTGTTTATTACATTTCAAGAATTCCGTGACATTTTAAAATGCTTCTGTAAACCACATTCTTCTTCTGCCAGGTTATTGCAGTCAATAAAGAAACAAGTAATACTTTTCTGCCAGCTCCCCCTATTTTTCATGCCTGTAAGGCATTTTACCCAAAGACAAAGACGACACTTCAAAATATATTGATGTACATACATAAAGAGGAAATTTTGAGGTTTTGAAGAGTATCATGCTGAATCCCTGTTCTGGCATACCAGAATGCAATTAAATGTATTGTTCTGGTAGCTCAGGGTTAGTATCAAATACCTGCTGAGCCTCTGACAAAAAACCCTCCAAGAATATTCTGAAAAAACTTTGAACTGTCTAATTGTATGGCATGCACATTTTTTGGGGCCACTGGCAGAATATATGAGCTTTAGTTGATATTTTTCTTTCATCAGAATTATTGCACCTCTGCTCCTTTTCTGTCTCTTGATCAATTAGTAGCTATATTGATATTAAAAGGAGTCTTTCAGGGTGAGGAACTCGCTTCTAGATATTTACATGGGCTGTGCATTTCTTTTTATTTTATTTCCTCAAGTAAAAGGGAACATATAGAATTATTCAGGTTCGAAGAGACCTCAGGAGGTCACTTAGTTCAAACTCTGTCAAAGGTGGGCCATCACTGGATTTGGGTTTATTTTTTAGGCTTTCTCTAGTCTTGAAAACCTCAAAGGACAGGGATTCTGTAGTCTCTTGGGGCCCTTATCCAGACTTCCGTTGTCTTCACAGTGCATTCTGACCCAAAACTAGATGTAATATTTTAGATGTGGGCTAATGAGTTTCAAGTAAAGGGGAATAATAATCACTTCACTTGAGTTTCTGACTACACCCCTGTTAATACAGCCAAGTGTGCTGTAGGCCTTCACCTCTGCCAGGGCATGCTGCTGACTTAAGCCTAGGCCTAAGTCCAAAGCATATGATCTTACACTTAGTCATAAGATCCACCAAGAGCCTTTGCTGGTTGGTCTCTTTTGCAGGTGGTTATTCCATCCCAGGTGCAGGACTTGGAGTTTGTCCTTATTGAATGTCATGATGTTCCTGTCAGCTCATTCCTCTAGCCTGCCTAAGAGCCTCTGTATGGCAGCTCAGCTCTGTCCCTGCTTTGGTGTCATTTGCAAGCTTGATGAGGGTGTATTTCCTCTCTACTTCTAGGTTATAGCTAGAGAAAATAATCAGGATAGGTCCCTGGATAGATCCCTGGAGGGCTTATAATCCCAGAAACTGCGGGATAGAATGCTAAATTTTAGGGAAAAAATATGAGGCCTAGCTAGGATGTCCAGGAATGGCTTATAATTGTCACTCAAATGTTACCCCAAATTTCAAGATGTTTCAAACAACAAATCAGGCCATGTTTGCCTGTCATGGCAGTCTCAGAGCATAGCTGTAAATCTAAGCTTGAGAAAACCGTCCTAGTTTCAGTTGCATGTAGCTGGTAGAATTGGTTTAGACCAATGTCACAGAAGTCATTAAGGTTTGAAAAGACCTTTAAAATCATCAAGTCCCACCATTAACCCAACGCCACTATGCCCACTAAACCATGTCCCAAAGTGTCATGTCTACACGTTTTTTTAACACTTCCAGTGATGGTGATTCCACCACCTTCCTGGGCAGCTTGTTCCAATGTTTGACCACTCTCTCAGCAAAGAAATTTTCCCTGGTGCAACTTGAGGCTGTTTCCTCTCGTCCTATCACTGGTTACTTGGGAGAAGAGACCAACACCCACCTTGCCACAACCCCCTTACAGGTTGTTGTAGAGAGCAACAAGGTCTCCCCTCAGCCTCCTCTTCTCCAGACTGAACAACTCCAGTTCCCTCAGCTGCTCCTCATAAGACTTGTGCTCCAGACCCCTCACCAGCTTCATTGCCGCCCTTTGGACACACTCCAGCAATTCCATGTCCTTCTTGTAGTGAGGGAAGTATGTGTGTCAATACAAGCTAAAGGAATTGTGAATGTTGCAGAAACATTCCTGCCCCCTTTTTTTTCCTACACACACCCTGAGGCAGAAGGTGCAGCTAGCAGAAAACTAGCAAAGCCAAATTAAAGTTATTTTTCTATATGATACATTCATGAAAGGTGAGGCTTGTTACAATGGTGGTATAATAGAAAGGCTGCAGCTATGGAGTGCTACCAGTTAGCTGCTTATGCATGTTACACTTCCATGTATGTAACAAAAAGAGTAAGATCCTTTATGTGTTCTGCTTGCCTGTGAGTTGGTATGAAGTGTGGCTACTATTTGCTGAATCAAGAAACTAAATGGGCTGATATGACTTGCAGAAGACTATCTGTTCTTCCAGTGTTTGTGCTGAATATCAGATGAGCTCCAAAAAATTAATCAAGCTGAAAGAAGATTTGTGAATGTTTCAGTTGGCAATGCAGATGCCCAGAGTCCCAGAAAAATACTGCAGCATCAGCTTTTTCTTCTCTGAAGTGGAAAATAGTTTGGAAACATTGCTGTGGTCAAGCTCAGATTTTTCTGGTGAAGAGGAATGCATTGAAGGAGGCAGCTAGTGTGGGACAGTTAAACTGAGTGGACTTTGTTTCTGTATGGCAGCTAAACCAAAGAATATCATCAAATATATGTAGACAGCCAGCATTGGTTTTTATCTCCGTGGGTAGCATAACGAGTTCTTCGATCTACTTTGGAAAGAATTACCATAAGTTTGCAGGTGAAAGGAAATGTGTAGAAAAGTCAAAATTATTGAGTAAATAGAAGTTTGGAAGTAACAAAAGCCAAGAATTAGCAAATAGTACAATAAAATTTTCCCAGACTTGCCCTTTTTTGGGGTATGTTTCTGCTTTATTTTCAAAGTATGCACTAGTTGCTTTATACTGCTTGAAGGAAGATGAATTTTACAAGCTGACCTAACACAGTGGATGCAGTAGTTGGCTTGCCTTAAGTAAAAGCAATTGTAAGAGTCTCAATTTTGAGATAGAAATTTTAATGGCAACCAAGGACATTTTTTTTAAAGACCTCCTCTTGTTGTCTTCTAGGTAATTTTTTTTAAAGGATTCTAAGTAGTAAATGATGTTTCAGAGCACAAAAGGCATATTTACACAAGGCTGATACTCATGTGACACGCAAGCAGATATTCCCTTTCTGTGAGTAAATTGGAGGCTGATCTTCAATTGGTGCTGGTGTCGTTCCTGCTACTAAATTTTCCTCACCCTACCAGTCAAAACTATTTCTGTGAACATTAAAAAAATGGAGACTGGCACAGTACAGAAGAGATTCTGTAATTTACTAGAATTCAAAACTCATTTCAGTTTACAAAATGCAGATAACTTCTAAAACTATTAACCCAGAAGTTTTACCATAAATTACATTCTTTTCCTGGATGGATGCTAGTAATAACTAAAAAGTAAGACTGGCATTTTTCTCGCAAGGATACCAAAGTATCTTACAACACATAGATCATTCACCTACTTCAAAAGTAAGCCTGTTCTGAGTGAGCTGTTGCTGTTCACATCAGTTCTGCACAACAGCTGAGATGGGGAAGTGTAGGTAATGTAAGGTTCATAAATCAAACTGTAGAGTCATTGACTACATTGGAATTGAGTCAAGGCCTGACTTTTTTTTCTTCCACTTTTAAGAAAAGTGACATTGGGACCTTTTGTGACATTGTTTCACAGTGCAGACAATTTATATCTTATAGAACCATTTCTCTTCTGCACCTCAAAAATTATACAGCCAGTTGGTACCAATTCACCATTAAGTCCCAATGAATGGAATGTATCATATTTGAGATTCTCGTTGTACTTTCTACTTATTTTATGGGGGCCTTTAATTTGAAACATCAGAGGTATGTACAAATGTCATAATTTATCATGTATGCCTGGTTAAAAAATACCCACAACATTAATCTGGTATGTCACCATATCTGTTAAATGCCTCATGCTGAAGCTTGAAACTTGAAATGAAAGACTAATACAATTATCTGGGGTAGCTGGATATTTTTTTCTCTTTGATTATTGTCTGAGATATAAATACAACTACTTCAGTTTGCTAATGTATTTAAGAAAAGCTTGTATTTTTCTTTGTTGTGTGCTATCAGTTTATTCTTAATTCCTTTGGGTTCATGGATGCCAAATAATTAATTAGTCAGCTCTCACTGAAGTCAGTATAACTGTGCAGAACTAAAAAGATTTGACTGTTTGTAGTCAATTTGACAATTAAGGTCTTGGGTAGCTAGTTCTGCAGTTTGCATTGTGAGATGTAGCAGGAGTGGTTACTAGATAATGTGGTGATATATATATTTTTTGGTTTTTTTTCTTTTTCCAAGGATAGCTCACTTGAGTTCTTGTCCCTCATAACCGTCTTGGAACTTGGCAGTCATGACAGAGAAACTTCATAAAATACATTTTTGTGACTTTTTTTCCCCCCTATGTTTAGTGAAATATTGCGACTAGGAATTGCCTGTAGAAGCTAAACTTCAGTAGGAGACAATTCTCTTTACTTGAGTTTAGCTGTTTATTACAGAATAAGATCTAAACCACTTACGGCAGATGGGAGATGCATGCTTTGTTTTGCCTCCTGGAAAACTAAGGAGGTCAAATTTGATGTTTCCTAGTTTTGTTAAAGGACCTCTGGTAGGTTTCAGGGATTGTCGTAAGCTTTGCTGTTTCTTTGACAGTTGAAGGAGGTGCAATTTTTACTTCGACATAATTGTTTAAATATATTATCACTAGCATCGATGTTAAATTAAAAATGAGTATAATTTCTAAGAGACTGACTAAAATTCTTTTTTCCTCTAAATTGCTAAACTTTGGCATTCTTTTAGTGATGTCTCTGTTCTGCTGGCTCTTTGGTGCTTATGTCTTTCAGGCCAGTCAACATCTGTATGCTTCAGGTAAAAAGGCAAGCTCAAAATAGTTTTCTTGCTTAAAGAATCTTGAAGATTCTTTAATAGATTAGATATCAATGTGACCCAAATATTTTTGTTTGTTTCTAAATGTTTAAAGTAGCATTTTTATTTTTTTAATCTTGTTATTTATGTTGGATTAGTTGATTCAACCATGTAGATAGTGAAAGAAGTTGCAGAGGTAAGAGCAAGAACTGATACCTTGATCAAGACTTGCTGTAGTGATTCAGAAAGGCTTGCTTTTCCTTTTGACTTTTTAATGTAATGCTTTTGACTTCGTGTCCAAAAAGGTCAACAGGATGAAGTTCTAGTTTTCTTTCTCTAGTCATGTTACTAAATGACAAGAGATTTTTCCAGGTTGATTTTTAAAAGGAAAATAATGGGAAGGGAAGGTGTTTATTTCTAAATAACCATCCTTCTCCTCTACAAAGAAACTGGTCTGAGGAAGGCTGTTGTGTCTTGGGCACAAGTGGTGGCCTCCAGGAGGTGGCAGCAGAGGTTTGCTGTTATTTCATGCAACAGCTTGCTTTGCTGAGGGGAAGAAGCAGAATTTCTATTCTTTTATATTTGGTACTGTTTGCTGAGATTTTGAATGGCAGAAGTCTGAAGTTCTAGAATGCTGCAGCCCTGAAAGAGGCTTATTGCAACTGAGCTGGAACTATTCAATACTTGAATAACTTGACTTATTATAAAACACTAATAGCTTGTATATAAAACATCACCCATAGTGAAGGAGCAGAGATACCTCTATTAATAAGCAATGCTCTGCATTTTCCTCTTCCTCAATTTAATTTCTTCCATGAGTCTTGGAGTTTTTATCAATACCAAAATGATTCACTCCAACTCATCTTTTAAGTATGTATAACTGTTTTTTCCACCTTACTACTTGCTTTTGAGTTGCAAACAGCCTAAGTAACCTTGGTATTTTAGGGCTTTTTGCTATTTGAAGCAAGAGGGGAGAAAAATTAATGCCACATAACATCCCCGGCTGTGCAGGAAAAGTTCCTTTGTTGCAGAATGTCATAGGAGATTCCCAGTGTTAACTGTAAAATATAACCTAGAACTTTTTGAATAGAACTCCCTACTGCTCTTTCCTGTTTTATACTTTAAGAGTGGAGATTATTGTACAGAAACAATCATCTAATTATTTTGAGACATTGGCCAAATGTCAGGGATCTTTTGTCTGTCTGTCAGCTACCATCTCTTTACCAGTAGCTGCAAATGAGCTTTGAAGTCCTAGTAGCTCTGCACTTCTGTCTTTGCGACAATTTTTTAAATTTGTTTCTGGACTTTCTTTTTTATTCTAGCTTACTTTTTTTTTTTTTTTTTTGAGAGCCAATAGTTTTTCTTCATTAAAAGTGTCTTATGTTTTCCCTGCCTTCTCCTATGTAATTATGAAAACATCTATGCTAAGTTATCTTTTCTTTCTCTTTACAGTACTAATGGAACAGTAATTAATAAACTGAAAGTGGTGAAGAAGCAGACATACCCTTTACAGACTGGAGATGTAATCTATGTTGTTTACAGAAAAAATGAGCCAGAGAACAGTAAGTAAATTATATTTTTTAAATGGCATGCTTAGTAATTTTTTTTGAGTCATTGGAGAGAAGAAATATCAGTACAATGAAACCAGAGTTACTCAATTTTAAGACAAATAATTTGTTAATGTTTAAAAACAAGTCTCCATAGAAGAGGTCATGGATGTGCCAGTTTTCACAGGGACAAGTCTGAGCAACTGTCTGAAATTGAAATGTGCCTAGAAGTAGTTTTGGAAGAACTAATGCATGGAATGGTAACTGAGGTCCTGATCATATGCTCAGTGCTTCTTTTAGAAGTCAAATTACTGGGGTAGTTAGTGATACGTTATATATCGCATTAAAGCAATTTTTGGTACCAGAAGGAAAGGCTGCAAAAGTCTTTTTTTTGTGTGTGTTTTTGTTTTTTGGTTGTTTTTTTTTTTTTAAAGCGGGAAGAGGCAAAACGGGAGGTGGGGGGAGAGGACAGCGAAAGCCCTATAGTGAAAGTAGAATTAGTAAACCTGGAAAAATATTTGTGTGGCCTTAAAGAAGAATCATGCCTCACATGCCTGTAATTCTTTTCAGGAATTCTTTTCAAGATGATGCAATTGAAATAGCATAATTAGTTTTTTGGAAAAAAAAAAAAAAATTGTGGCCCTTCCTCAAAGGGTTTTTAAATAAGCCAAGCTGTTTTTGGGCAGGAAGTAATGTTCTTTCATATGTTCACTGGCTAGAAGTCAGGCACCAAGTTTTAGAGGACCAAGGTGGAGATGTAAATGCTCAGTTTTTGCAATGGAATGAAATTAATGAAAGATTTAATGAATGGTCTGTGTTGGCATCTGTCTTAAAGATGTTCATAAATTATTGAGAAATTATAACTATTGAGGCAGCAGAATTTTCATGTCGTACCTTTTCATTTCATACCATTTCATTTTATTCACTTACACAGGATCATTAAATCTAACACTGGCTGAAAAGATTTACAGAAAGAATTTAATTGCTCGTAATAATGAAATAACAGACAGGGTTCAACTTTGATAAATGGCGGGGGGGACAGAGAGAGGGAATGGGCAAGTTCTGTTTTTACATATGTATTGTTGTCCCCCAGTCAACTGCTCTGTTTGTTATTATGCAATTCTTTTAAGTATGATGTATGTAATATTTAAATTTCAGTAGAGATCACTCACTTTCTGGAAAGATTTCAGATGAAAGAGGCATTTTAAATGTTAATTCTCATTACTGTATTTGATAGCTCTGAAGTGGAACTTTAAGGTGAATGGACAGACTTCGTATGGTCATAAGCCACACTATTCTTGTGAAGACAATTGGATGTACTGGGAGATGGGAGGGTGTAGTATTAGATACATTTACAGCATGGTATTTAATGTAAAACATAAGACTATTTACAATTTTCTTGCAGTAATGGACATATGAACTGCTAATCTAAAAAAATTCTAGACATATACATACTTATTACTGAACTACTTCCTTTATGAAGTTGCTGTTAATTTACATAGTGACAGATCAGGCCTACTTATGCTGTTTGATGTAAATGTTACAAGAAACAGTGATAAGCTGTATTTGTCTGTATGGCTTGTTTATCGCACAAATCCTTTCTAAGATGGCACTATTGCAGTTGGTGCTTCTTGGAACAACTCATTTATGTGATTTTTCCAGGTACTTCACAATGAACTGAATCACTGATTTCTGTTTCGGTTAACAAGTATTTGAATTACCAAGCCTTCAGTTTTGCTTTTTCATCTTCTCCATCTTCAAAGACAGAGAGAGAATTTAGATTTGGCATGCCTGTTTGGACCTGGACGTTCTGAGTAGTTCTGAAGGAGACAATACTTTTTAACTTTTGATCAGAAAAATGGTTGCTATAAACTGAGAGTCTTATTTGCTTCTAGGTGGCTGGAGGTGAAAAAAAAAGTAGTAAGTTAGGGGGATCCTTGGAACTGTATTAAGCTGAAGTAGGATGGAGAAGAAAGGGATATTTTCCAGTTGGTTTTATTAATAGATAGTAAATTAGTTTCTGGATGAAACTTATGGCATGTCTTAATCTGTATTTTTCAGAGCTCATGTATCTCACAAACAAATGAAATAAAATTGATCTAAGAAGTTGAGAAGCGAGCTCAGAAATAGTAAGCTTCTTCAAAGAACTTTCACTGAAATATCAGTAAAAATACAGTTTGTTCTGACACAGAGCAGATTTCAGGTTTAAGAAATTATTAAGCCTCTGGTTCCATGGCTGGCACAAGTTAAGCGTCACACAAAAGTTGCTCTGCCTGAGAAGAAAAAATCTTGCTGTGCTGTTCCTAATTGCCTCCTAAGTCAGAGTATTAACACTGTACTATAGAGGTGACTCCTCATTTGCCTCTTCCATTGTCAGACACCTTGGGGAAGCAGCCACTTGTGAATAGAGGTTGTTTATGTGAGATTAAGGTTACTGAATTTTTATTTAAAGATTCTGATCAATACTTTTCAATCTCTTTCAGATGTTGCTTATCTTTATGAATCCTTAAACACAAAACATGATGCAACTCAAGAACCAGTAGGTAAGGAAGTAATTCAAGATCCATGAAGAGGAGCTAAGCTCCAATGACTAATGTAACCCTCTTGAGAGAGTTCGATTCCTTGGAATTTTGAAGCCATGATGTGGTGACTGTCACACAGATCTTTTTCTTTCCTTTCCCCCCTTCCAACTGTAGAAGTTAATGTAGAAAACCAATGCCATGTGACCAAAGATACCTCAAGTACAGGAAGAAGTAATGATGAGACACAAATTACCTCATCACCATCAGCTACTCAGTCTTGCTATGAGGAACCACAGCCATCTACTTCTACATCTAACCTCTTTAATGCTTCTTCTACCTCTGTTATTGAGTCTGCATCTGTTCCGCAGGATAA